>NC_048899.1:5700920-5847324 GCF_011077185.1 Oxyura jamaicensis | reverse complement strand
GCTACCTGTAGTTCATCAGCACTCTTATTCCCCTACCTCTTACAGTGTTCTGTTGAGAAGTTTCTCTCTGCGTATCAACATAGACAAAAATCTGTCCTCTACCAGACAATTAAAGTAGTGGATGAGAGAATAGTCCTTCATTCTCTTTTGTTTTATGAATATAAATGGCAAGGAAGAAATGGCTTCAGCTGACTTTTGAAATACATGTGAATTAAGGGACGAATGATTGTCAGTAGATTTTCAAAACAGCTGCCTCAGAGTCCACCTATGTGTAAGACCTATTAAGACAGCTATATAGGTAGCTGATTTTTGTGCTTTGGTTATCTGGAAGATAAATGCTTTTTTCCAGGTAAGTTTCAGCAGCTGATCACCCTTTCATTCATATGTTGTTTTCTGTTGTCATTTTTTAAGAGAGCTTCAGCTTCAGGCTCCTTTAAAATCTTGACAGGAAAGTAACAGATGTCTCGAGCATGAAAACCTGCAGAATCTCCTCCACTGTTTTGGAAAAGGGCTTTTTGCAGCCTGTAACATAAATAGCTGAGTCAGATGAAAAAGATCTATTTAGAACCATTGCATCAGCATGAGTAGAGGAGGCTCAGTGAATGGTATTGTACATGCCCCTGCATACGCTTCAGTTCAAACCATTTTTCTGGATGCTATCGGAGATTGTGTGTTGGTATTTACATGTTTTAAATAGACAAATCTTCTCATCCTGAAGGTATCAGTGACAATCAACAGTTGTTAATATATTTAATTCAGTATTATAACCCTGGAGTAAGCCTAGTCTGAGACTACCTTTGAAATGATGCTAATCTGCATCACTTGAAATCTACAAAGCAGCTTTTCTGTGAAGACTGTTAGCATGGATGGTTCCTTTTCAAATCGAGTTGGCATTGAAGGTTTTCTTTGTATTTACCCTGACGTTTCTGTACTGAAATCCATGAAAAGACCACACAATAATCAGTTGGTAGTGTTGGCTGTTGTGTAAGTGTAGTTTTTGCAGCACATCGATAGCTTGATTCACATCGGGGTGGCTGAAGCAAAGCTCTCTTAGCAGGTCTCGTGCCTGGGTGTTTTGTGCAGCATGTAATGCCGCTCTGCGGGATGGTGACTGGTGGCACTGGGGCATGGCTGCTTTTGCAATGAATACTTTCCACTTGTATTCGCAGTAGGTAGACCAGTGTGTGGTGAAACACAGCATGGTTTCATCTTAAAATAATAAGCAAATCTGAAATTGAATTTATTGTTCAATAAAGTTGTACTTGATAGAGGTTCTGACTTCAACAGTTAGGCAATCAATGTTTGCTTTTAATTACGCGGCGCTGAAGAGATTCCATACACCTCTTTGTGCGATTCTGTGCGTTTCCAAACAGTTATGTTGATAATCAAATCTGAAAAGCAATGATTTAAATTGGTTAATGAAGTTAAGTGTTAGCACAGCACACCACATTTTCTCCTCTGTGCTGTTCAATCAAATCAATGTTATCTGATTTTACAGTGGCTTTAATGCGGTCCCTTTGTATTTACATGAGATTGTTTGAGTTCTTTGCCTTTCCATTGATCTTGCCCACTGATGATACTGGTGTCACCTTCCTGTTAACCTTGGGTCAATATGTTCAGCAGTAGATTAAGAGCTGTTCCTTCCTCGCCAGAAAGCGAAGTACAGGACAGTAGGGCGGCTTTGCCTCCTGGTGCCGCTGTGCATCTTGGCACAGTCACATCCGCTGGGCCTGCACGAAAGTTGGAATGAGGCAGGTACGTGCTGTGATGCTCTGCCCAAAAACTCCTCTCCAAAACTCCATCTATTGGCTCAGTGTGGGAAAACTGAGAACCACCAGAATGAAATACCAGGGGCAGAATAACACAGATTTAATTATGAGTATGTGTATTGCGTTTAGAGAAGAAACAAGACTTGAAAGTCTAAAGCTTCATTGTGCTATCTATATCGGGTTATATAGTCAGAGATGTTTGGAAATACTGTTTTCATGTTCCAGAGCTAGGGAACAACAACAAACAAACAAACAAAGCAAAAACAAAACCAGAAAATTCTCCATTTAAGAGAGTTTGTAAACTGAGGCTAGGAAACACAGTTTTCTTGGACAGCAAATATTCTCTGTGTTGTTCATCAGAAATAATTGCACTGTATGGCCTTCTTCCTAAAACTGAAGCAAGTGCTAGGCAGTGTGCTTGAACCGTCTTTTGTGATTCCTAAAGATACAGTAAAAGCAAAGAGGACAGAAATGAGATGTTTATTAAGGTCAATATTTGCTTGTTCTTATGCTTCATCACACTGTGATGTATCTGTTGACTTAAGAACACTGGTGAGACAAAAATATTTTACATCCCTACTACTACTGGAAGAATCTTGGTAATCATAGAATATCCTGAGTTGGAAGGGACCCTTAAGGATCATCAAGTCCAACTCTTGACACCGCACAGGTCTACCCAAAAGTTCAGACCATGTGACTAAGTGCACAGTCCAATCTCTTCTTAAATTCAGACAGGCTCGGTGCAGTGACAACTTCCCTGGGGAGCCTGTTCCAGTGTGCAACCACCCTCTCTGTGAAGAACCCCCTCCTGATGTCAAGCCTAAATTTCCCCTGCCTCAGCTTAACCCCGTTCCCACGGGTCCTGTCACTGGTGTTAATGGAGAAAAGGTCTCCTGTCTCTCGACACCCCCTTACGAGGAAGTTGTAGACTGTGATGAGGTCCCCTCTCAGCCTCCTCTTCTCCAGGCTGAACAGGCCCAGTGACCTCAGCCGTTCTTCGTACGTCTTCCCCTCCAGGCCTATCACCATCTTCGTAGCCCTCCTCTGGACACTCTCCAACAGTTTCATGTCCTTTTTATACTGTGGTGCCCAGAACTGCACACAGTGCTCGAGGTGAGGCCGCACCAGCGCAGAGTAGAGCGGGACAATCACCTCCCTTGACCTACTAGCGATGCCGTGCTTGATGCACCCCAGGACACGGTTGGCCCTCCTGGCTGCCAGGGCACACTGCTGGCTCATATTCAACTTGCTGTCTACCACGACCCCCAGATCCCTCTCTTCTAGGCTGCTCTCCAGCGTCTCATCGCCCAGTCTGTACGTGCAGCCAGGGTTTCCCCGTCCCAGGTGCAGGACCCGGCACTTGCTCTTATTGAACTTCATACGGTTGGTGATCGCCCAGCTCTCCAACCTATCCAGATCCCTCTGCAAGGCCTTTCCACCCTCATTCAAGTCCACGACTCCTCCAAGTTTGGTGTCATCAGCAAACTTGCTCAAAATACCTTCTATTCCTACATCCAGATCGTTTATAAAAATATTGAAAAGTACCGGCCCTAAAATGGAGCCTTGAGGGACCCCACTAGTGACCGCCCGCCAGCTTGACACAGCCCCATCACCATAACCCTTTGGGCCCTGCCCGTTAGCCAATTGCTCACCCATCGTATGATGTTTTTATTTAGCTGTATGGTGGACATTTTGTCCAGTAGGATCCTATGGGAGACTATGTCAAAAGCCTTGCTGAAGTCCAAAAAATCCCATTAACAACATTAGTTATGACAACTTGTCTTAAGTAGTGATGATGGACCTAATTGCTTGCAAGTGATTAGATACGACTTCATTAATGGTTAGGCCCTCACATAGAGTGGACGTGCTATTTTGTTGGGATGGTTTCTGTGTGAGACTGCATCTGCTGTGAGTCAGCTCATCTGTCCTTGTCTCTACCCATCCCTCTGAGATGCTTGCTGTCCAGAATAACAGTTGAAGCAAGCAGTGTTAGAGTCAGGGAGCTTCGCATCTAGTGCTAGTGATACCTGTGTCTCCCTTCGAGAAGCCCGGCAGAGCATATTCAGCAAGAAGGAAAGCGTTCAGTACACAAACAGGGCTCTTGGGCAGACCCATTTCAAAATTGCTGAAAAAGCAATAACGGCTTTAACCCAAACCTTTTAGGTCCCGTTTTCCATGTGTGTATAGATATATACATACACATATATGTGTATATACCTATTTCTGTGAAAACAAAATTTTCTGTTTTGTTACTTTGGGAGTTTGCTGTAATTCTTCAGGTAACAGCTTTTTTTTGTCATGATTTGAAGTAGCTCTTATTTTATGGGTTGTGTTTTGAGATGCAAACAGCTATTTAAATACGTGTTAAAAGAATTTGCATTTTCACTTATGCTGTTGAACGGTGCATAATTAATGCCTTCTGCCTACTACTTCGCACTGTGACTTTACTACTTTTAAATGGAATTTAAAAATACTTTATTCCATAACTATTTGCGTGGCATATAATTATGATATCATTAAAACAGTTTATGACTAGAATCAAGTAGGGAGGGGGGAAACTATTTGTTAATGGAAAAAATAAAAGCTTCACGCTAGTAAATATTTCACCAATTTATGAGAGAAAATGGTATAGAAAAGCGTTTTAAAAGGTCAATGAATTTCTATTAAATTGTATCCTTCTCATTACATTTAAAATTAAACATGCAAGGTCGACATTAAAAGCCTTATTTTCAGCCTTTGAACTGCCATTTAAAGCAGAAGTGTAACACTAATGCTCAAGAAACAGAAAGGAGTGAAAATTTTTTACTTTTCCAGGAGCTGTTATTTGAAGCAATAATTTTAGATCCACCTCGCTTTGTGAGATGCTTCCCAAACGGAGACATTCCTTTTGCAGGGAATGTATACACAGACACCATCAACGCAAACCCTTCACAATGCCAGGTGCTGTCAGGGTTGTATAGGTGATTCTCCTAAGGATCCCTGTGATGGTTTGGAATACTTGATTACTCTTACAGGGAGTCAGTCAGAGCAAATGCATAGCCTGCCCACCTCACGCACAGTACCCTTCCTATCAGTTAGGAATCGTTGCCTGCTTTTTCTGCCAGGTGTGTTACATGTGCACCGCTCGACCACTTGCTCCGGGCTATGGAAGTTGCCCTGCTTTGGTTTAAGGTGGGACGCCTCTGGTGTGACATGCTCTGGGGCATTCCTGCCTAGCAGCGTTTTTGCAGTCCTAGTTTCAGGTAGCACAGTCCCCCGGGCTTTTATGTGCTGGTTGCATGCAGCCAATGCCTAATTTTTGAATTCCACACAAGTTTTTGAGCACCTTTGTAATTTTAAGCCAATGATCATCACAGTGCCTTGAGATGAAGTTTCATAGGTTTTGCTTGGATGCCTGCAAAGAAGGAGGTTGCATGTGGAGAAGGAGGGATGATGAATTCCATACCTGAATGCACTTGTAATGAATAGTGAGAGGGTCTAATGGGGGTCTTGCTTTCATTTTGGAAAGGCATCTGGTTAAAAGGTGGTTTGGGGTGAGCAAGAGCTGGCAGCTGTGGCTGGTGGGTTGGCTGCAGCTGTTCTTGGGGTGCATTATTGGTCCTGGCCATGAGGGACTCCTTCCTATGTGGTGAGGTGCTGGAGTCATAGGATTGTGGTTCCTTTCTGTTCACTGCAGTTGTTGAAGGTTGTGTTTCCATGCAGATAGATTTTGTGTCAATTGAGTTGACTGACAGAACCATTTTAACTGAGTAAAGACAAAAACCACTGTTTCCATAGCTTGTTTGATAATGTTTAAAAAATCAGGTGATGGCCATGATCACAACTTTTCTACTTTCATTACTTCCCTGTGTGTGGTTACTGAGCTGTAGAACCCAATTCTAATGTGAGAGGGATCCTAGAAAAATGTTTGGAAAAACTCATAAGCTCAGGAGATGGAAGAAATAAAGTAATCAGCAGACTTGTCTAGCGTTCCAAGGAAAGAATCCAAATAAAAACAGGATATGGCCGAGTGCTGATTCTTTTCTATAGAAAAGCTTTCAGCTTTCTTTTCAAGGACAGAAAAGGTTATTCCCTGTCTGCTGAAATCTGTATTTTCTCCTATTATTTTTGCTAGGGGATCTTTTTATATGAGAAGATTGCTAACAGATGTAGCACCTGTTAACTTCTCCTATCAAAGTTAAAGGGATGTTTAATTCATTTTAGTTTTAATCTGTTTTAGATTAGAATGACCTTTTCTTGGCTTCATATTATAGTCTCTTTCTTGAAAAATTAATGTTTTCCTCCATGTTGCATGTATCGATTATTAGTGGCTAGGCAGTTGCCTGGTATTTATCCATAATTAAAAATGCAGTAGGCAAGAAAGCTGGTTCTGAAGGCTTGTGGAATTTCTTTTTCACAGTGTTTTGGTTTTAACCCTTATAAACATGTAAATAGAGGACCTGTACTTCTTACAAATCTGTAAGAAAATAAGTATGGGCAGAACTGGTATTAATAGATCTAAAATTTTGGGCTAACTCCCTTCAAAAGTGGTCTAGCTGATGGAGGAGTGCGGTCAGTTGTGTTGTCATGGCTTTGGGCTGTCGCTATATAAATGCATAACTTTGATCACAATGGTGCCTGCACAAAGCCCCCCCCAAACTCAGCTTTGTTCTGATTTTTAGTGCTAAAAGTAACAACTTTCCCTGCAGAAAAGCAATTCTATTGTATTTTTGACATGTTACATAGGCAAGACTTGAGCAGCCAAAATATTAGAAAGAATAGAAAGAAGCAATTAAGCTTAGAAAGAGTTATATAGATTGTGCAGGGTGACGGAAGATGTCAGTATCGATTTTCTGCCACTTTTATGTCTGACCTTTTGGATTCCAGCAGGTGCTCTTAAGAGGATTTGGCTTGTACCAAATTAAAGATATCACAGCACAATTGCTGACTCATATGATGAGAACTGGCGGAGCTCATGTGCTCCATCAATGCAGTTGCATTGCACGTGGGGCCATTGTCATTAGATGATTTAAGGTGCTTCAGTAGATAAAAACAATTGAAAAGCTCTTTATATAAAAAAAAAAACCACCAACGTTAATTGTGTTAAATGCAGTTACCATCTACTTTATTTTTGTAAACAATTCCTATAACTGTAAACTTTGGTTCGTGAAAATGATTACATGCGAAGCAATCAAAGGATACGCAAACTGTGATAAAGCAATGCTTCAAATGAAGTAAACCATTAAAAATATGCATATAACTTCAACAGCATTGTTATGGATGAAATTGGAAAAAAAGAAATGTAAGTGCTTTGTCTTCATTTAACACCTCCTGGCAGCATCCAGACACAAAACTTCAATGTGAGCATCCTCAGCTGAGTGCCCTTCCACCCTGGTTGTAAGAAAAAAATTGCTTGTCGGGACTGGTGAAAAGATTTCATCTGACTTGAGTCAGTAGGAAATATTTTACTACAGGATGGAGTTTAGCTTGGAGAAATGGTTATTTTTTCTCTGGATGCCCAGAGTACATCCTGCACAGTTTATTATTGCGTCCTGCAATAATAAAAGGTAAACTCCTCATAATCATTAGCACAAATTTAGGAAACAAGGCATTAGTATGTAGTTTTTTGTGTGATAAACCTATGGTGAATTAACATATTTTTAATTAACATATTTTTAAAATCCCACTGGATATATTGACCAAAAGAGCTGTCTCTGGTGTAACTTTGCAAGGTGGTGAGAGGCTGAGCGTTGGTGGGGGAGCAAAGCACGAGCTGTGTGTTGCAGCATTACCTCCTCGAGCTGCTGCCACTGTTGTGCTCTTGTATTTGCGCAGCATTTGGCAGTAAAGATAGTCCTGACACTTCTTTCTGGTAAGGTCAGCACTAAAGCCACGCAGATTTGAAACTTCAGCCTGAGACTCTTCACTGTGCTTACACTTTTTTCTTTCTGATGATGGTTTTTGCCTAATTTCACTGGTTTTCACGGCTAACATCCTCTGGGGAATTTTCTTTGTAAGACTGAGCAAGGCCTGATGGTTTCTTAAATCCATTTCTATTACCACAAGAAATTCAGCAAGACAGTAGATCATTTTAGCTAGTAGGTTGCATATTATAAGTCTGGTTTCTAAAGTTAGGTTTGTGCTCACATATGCTGTGTGCACACAGGTTAATGTACATGTGTGTATGCATGAAATAGAAAACCCATTTCAGTTGGAATTAACAAAGCAAAGAACTCCAAGTTTTTAAGTCCTACATGTTTTTGCAATATTGGAGGACCTAATAAATGCCATGGAAGAGGAAAAGACCATAGTGTGAGGACATGATCCATGCATGTTGGAGAATCCACACCTGAAACTCAGGTCCAAAATAAATGAGTCTTCACTACTGTTGCTGGCTGAACTTGGGTTTGTGAAAGCCCAAAGTCCTAGTACCAAATACCTTTAAGGTCTGGGAAAGCTCGGTTAGATATATCTAACCTTTGCAATTTCTGGTCACCGCTGCTTCAGGATCATTTTTTAAGTGCTTCTCATTGAGCTCTGTATCCAGATGCCAGTTTTCTGAGCCATTTCATCTTGTGTTTAGTTTCTTTCCTAAGTAGTTATACTATTGCAGTATTTTACTATTAACCGCGGATAAGCTGCAATGCTGTTAATCTGACTGTTATATCAGCAATATTGTAGAAATTGTTTCTTTTTAACACAAATGAGTAGCGGGTTCAGAAATGCTAATGTTGCATACATTTCCCGGATTCTTCCTGCTGAAAAAGCATGTTGTGCATCATGCAGTTTCCATGGCACTGGGAATTTTTCTTTTGTTTATTTCTTCAAGGCAGCTGGAGCTCCTTTCAACTAAAAAAGAGAAACCTTTTGGCTGGGCAGGGATGGCTTAAGGCTAAGTGAGAATTGAATAATCCAAGAAAATGAAGCCTTTGAAAAAAAAAAAAAAAATCACTTGTATGCAAGAAATCTGCTTTTTTTACTGAATGCCTCAAGCTCACCACTAGTGCTGGAATCTCCTCAATATACATTTCTGTCCAGCACATTGAGCCATTATTTTTCTCTCCCTTCAAGTCTTTTTTCCTATTTACATTGGAGGATCCTTGATCCTTCAGGTCATGCTGCTTTTGTACCTGCTGAGCAGTTCACAATCCTAGCAATTCCTTCATGATCATTAAATGTGATGATCTTTGGATCTGTAGTTTTATGGAATGCTAAATGCTTATATTTATCAGAACATAAGACGTTAGGAGCCTCGCTTTTTATTACTGGTTTACACTGATTTCTTTCAGACCTTTTGCTATTAGCTTTGATTTTCCCTCCTGTAGTAGAGGTTGGTTTGTTGGTTCCATATCTTATACAACCACCCTGTTGTTTGGGCTTACAGGATGCTGACGGAGCTGAACACCAAGTAATTACACATGTGAACTGATTAAGGTTTTAATTTTATATATTTTTCCCCAAGTAAGTATTTTTAACCTAAATCAGCTTGCTGGTCTAAATAAGTGTGTGCTGGCACAGGAGGAAGAGTGACTTGGAATTGATGTGAAACCTTCCTGTTGAGGAGAGGCTTAACACTTATAGTTCTGGGGACTGTAAAACAGGTTTTGGTATTCTGTTTTGGGTCCCTAAAACAATGGGAGCCTACAGGCACTGCTCACATAGAAATTAGCCACTAAGACAGATAGTTGTAAATGCTGAAGTTTCAAATTGATCTTGATGTTTTTGCTGTTTACCTGCTACTCGGAAACATACAGACAAGTGTGTTAGCACTGCTCACATTAGTTTTGTGTTTTAGCATCGCTCTGTCTCTGGCTAGCTGCACCAAGCGCTGCAGTGTGGGACAGGTGGGCAGAAATGCTCCCTCCCACTTCAGCCAGGTCCCAGTCTCTGGTCTTGCCCTGAGCTTTTGTGAATCTGTATCAAAAAGGTGTTTGTTTGTTTGTTTGTTTTTAAGTTTAACTGACACCATGTCATTCTCTGCATCTTTGCTCAACTTCAGGGATTTTTGACAATTTGCTGTGAATAAAACGGCAGAAAATGGAGTAAAATGGAGATGCGTGGCTAAGGATCGTTCTAGAGGCATTGTCTATGCTAACGTGTGGGCTTAAAGTATGGGTTTTCTTTGAGGAAACTTTGTCAATTTTGTGGATGCAGCTCACTTTGTCTGCACTTCTTTAACCCCAGTTAACGTTCATGGGCGATGCAGCGTAAATGCTTCTTTCCTCTTTGTGCATCCGTCTGGCAGTGAAAGGTGTCCTTCATGCAGCATTTCAGGCAGCAGGCAGTGCAGGTACTATCCCACTCCTGTCACCATTTCAAGAATCTCCTAGAAAATGTTATTGGTGCTAACAGCTAGTCATTTTTAGATATCTTCCATCAGATCTTGTACACTCTATGTAAGAAATTTCATTTCTCTGCCCAAACGCTTCCCTAGATCAGTAGGCAGCAAAGAGATGGATAAAAATAATTTTCATGCCTTTTCTCTCTCTGATGCTTTCATCTCCAGAAACCGTTTACCCAACGGTATGTCTTGACGTGTGGCTGTACCGCAGTCCTTTGTTTTCTCCCCGTTTTCCAAGGTGAGGGTGAAAAGCATCACATCAGCCTCAACCTTCCCTTCTCCCCTTTGGCCAGGAGGTGGAGGCAGAAAGCAGCGTGCCTGAAAGCTCTGTGTGTCCCTGGGAGCCGTTAAGTGGCGTTTCTGTTCTGCTTCCACCATCTGTCTTTCCCTTTTATTGAAATTGTCGAGTATCAACTATTCAGCTTTATGACCTAAAGTCTTCAAAACTTAAGTGTTACCATTCTCATAAAGTAGCTATTCTCATAAGTCACATCTATTCAAATAACTTGTTGTATAAGTGAGGCTCGTCACAGCGATAAATGCTGAATCTGCCATTGCTTCTCATAAAATAATAATAATAAATAAATAACTAGGAAAAACTCGTTTGAAGTTCTCGGAAAAAATGTATTTGGCATGAGAACAAAGCCCAGGCCCATCTCATCTCTAAGATGATACAGCTGGGTTTAAGACTGCAATAGGGTCACTCGTCATTTAGATATTGTAGATCTGCCAAGGTAAATCAGGGCTCCTGCAGGACTCCTTTTGTGCACTGGCAGCTTAACAAAACAAGCTCAGAAAGGTAAGGACAAGGTCTTCAAAAATAGCGTGTGCCTTACTGTGGCTGTGGGGGGAAAGGGGAGGTGGGAATGTATCTGCACGTGAGAAGGGAAAGGTTTTTGTGTAACATCACTTCAAGAGTAACAGTGACTCAGTAATTTTGCCTTTTTTATTTTTATTTATTTTTTTCATGTATTTTCCCATAAACTTCAACAACAGGCTCTTAGGTTAGAGGAGGAAGAAAGGAGAACACTCAAAACCCCACAACAGACTTCTATGTTTTAAAAGTATCATCAGGAACCTACCAAGTTTCCTTACTTCCAAGTGGCCCTAGGTGAGGAAATCTCATGCATGTCCATGCAGACAAAATTGACATATTGGTTCCTACATTCCAGAAATTCCAGAAGGACAAAATCCCAGACCATCTGCCATCAGCAGCCTCCATTTCACCATTGCAAGCCTGTAGGTTTTTTGTGGGGTTTGGTTGTTTTGTTTGGTTTTGTTTGTTTGTTTATTTCCCTCAAGGTATTTTCTCTATGACATATTTAACCTTAATTCTGTTTACCATTTAGGACTGACTGTTTCTGTGGGCTTCAGTGTAATTTTGTGAGGCTCTTGGCCAGAAAACACTGTGAAAAAATGGATTCCTGGATGGTAGAGAGAAGAAGATCTGTTTATTTACAGATGCCCAAAGAAATAATACCTTTTTATTATTATTATTTTTTATTTTTTTTCCCCTCCTGTTTTCACTTTTTCTGTCTATGGTAACAGGATTAACTTCAGGAAGATGAATACATACCGTCATACTGCATAATAATGCAAAATCTTAAACTTTTGCCTATTCATCATTAGTGGAATGAAGAAGCAGAGCAGTGTAATTCCTAGTGTTTCTTGTGTGTTTTCTAATGAGACAACTCCTAAAATCAAAAGTACCCTGACCCAAGCCTATGGGATGGATTCCATTTAATAACCATATGTCTGTGCAGTCCGTCCAGTGGGATAAGGTGGTAGAGGGAAGCAGAATATCCTTCTCGTTTGCAGCTGGAAGTGTTTCCTACCTGCAGCCAGGACTTCTGAGGCAGAAGCACGCAAGCCAAAAGTGCTTTAGGCCTTGCCCTGCTCTAAGGTAACTTTTCAATGGCCAGCCACTGAAGTGCTTGTGGCACATCACTTCAAAGCACATAAAGAAGGCTAGCAATGATGGGTCCCTGAAACTATAAAAAGATAGTATATTTGCATGAGAAGGTTTAATGGTCTGGAAAGCCATAGCAAAATGGAATCAGTAAAAGGGTCTGTAAAGAAAGCTCACTGAGCCTGCGGTGGGGGTTTCCATGAATGTTCACTTCAATAAGCTCCGCTTGGAGCAAACACATTGACTGCAAAAACTCAGTGGACCTACTGAATTTAAAATACGATTTGAAACTTCCTCAGCAGGGTCAATAAATATGTAGTGTGATGTTCACAGGCTTTGAGGCATTATGTTTAAATAACATAGTTACTCTAAGTAGAAAATTTGTAATTTTAGTCGCTCATGGAGAAGCTGGGTTCTGGAGAGGAATCAAATGAGAAAGAAATATCTTAATTTTAATTCAAATATCATTCTATTACCTCCCTTCCTGAAACAAAACAAACACAACAAAAACTTCTAAAAATATAAACAGAAAAAGAGAAAATACAAGAAAAATGTTTTGAAAATTGAGCCAAGAAATTGCTATGGAGGATTATGATAAAAATCTTACATTTTTAGGAAAAAGAGCTGTCACAGTCAAGTACAGCAAATAAAACTAAGAAAACTGAACTTGGAACTCACCAAGGCCTCTGATCCTGAGCATGCAGGTATGCAGGCTTTAATGCATGAGCTGTCCCATAGACCGATGCCATGTTCAAAGTTAAATATATTGTAGATGGCATCCAATTTTCTGGTTCCCCAGTGCCTCAGCCAACTAAACTGGTGATTTTTTACCAGGCCAAAAACTAACCACACAAACAAATTAATGCTTGACAAGCTCTACAGCAACTTTTAACACAGATTAATAGCTACCAGTCAATTGGCAGTGGTTAACTTGAAGTGAAATAAATCAACAAGTCCCCTTTCCCTATCTTTTGCCCTTCCCCTGGTTCTGAAACCACTGACACACGTGTTGTCATGTTCCCTGTAGATGGAAGGCTGCTGGGTATAAAAATTGAGATTTGTTCCACTGTGTGGCTTTTGTGCTCAAGAGTGGTTTTCAGTCTGTTCTCAGGGTTGTGAGTTCTGCGGGGTTAAAAGGCACTTCAGCTCGTTTAGGTTGGCGTTGTAAGGATCAGACACAAAAACCTGATTTTCCAAACAATCTTAATTGCATTAGACACTTACCTGTCAATGAAACCACATTAAGGAGCTGTAAGAATCTTTAGATGCCCACATGCCTGCTGCAAGGAAACAAAATGCTGAACATCAGCCCCAAGGTTTTGTGATTTTGTTTGTTTGTTTTTAATCAAAATTCTGCTCAAATTAAAGTGTGTGGCCAGACTATTTCAGGTAGAGCAGTAAAGGCTCCTCCTTCCTCTGCTTATCATTTGACAAGGATAAACATTTAGTGAAAATTCTTCTTTTAACACACATCAGGAGGAAACCTTTTCATAAAACCTGTCTTAGCTACAGCAAAACCTACTTCTGTTCCATCATCTATGGATTTCAGAAGATGAGTGGTGGTGATGGGGTAAGATAAATTTTTCTCCATTACAACCATACCCGTGTTGGTTTTCTCATAAAACACCGGTGAAGAGCCCCTTCTCAATACAGGTAGTTAGCAGAAATGTGTGGCCAGCTTTCGTGTCACCTTTTGAGTGCATGCTCTGCCTGGAAATAGTATTTAGAGTGTTAGAATAAATAAATAATTCTACAGATATATGCACAAGAGTTAGTTTTAATGGCAAAAAAGCTAATCAAGTGATTTTATGAGTCCCAGTTAAAAGTAATTATACAGTTGAAAGTGCTTTAAGGAAGTTAATGAGACAGACAAATGTGATAACAAATTGCTGTCTCATCATTAGCTTCCTTTAAAGTTAATTCAGTCTTAACATTGCAGGGCACTGCTCTGCATTGCTCAGCTTTCCGCTGGTCCAGCTCTGTCCCTGCTCTCACCCACCTCATCCATCCATCCCTCAGTTGGGGGGTGCAGAATCCAGCGGTTGGCATTGGTCGGTGTGCTTGCAAAACGTGGCATTTCCCAAAAGTGAGGATGCTGTTAGGAAGCAGGCAGCACAAATTGGAATACATTTTGCTATTTCCATCTGATTTCACTGTTATTTATCTTAATACTAAGTTATTTATCTTAATACTATGTTATTTATCTTAATACTAATACTGTGTACCTAAACAAGAATACTGTCCATGTAGCTGAGAGTACAGCTATTTGCATGTCTTCAGTAGCATTTTCAAGTATGCACACACCAGAATACTGATTAGCTCTCTTGTATGTAATAAGTGTTTTGTTTGCAGTTAGTTGTTTGCAGGCAATCTTAAGGAGAAAACAAAGGTGGGGTGTTTTTCTTTTTCTTTTTCTTTTTTTTTTCCTTTTCAGCCTATGATGTTCAATTAATGTAGGGGTTTTCAGGGTACTGTTTCTTCCTTGGGCCCATAGCCTTGCAGTGCAGCAAAGCAGTTAAACCATGGGGTCACTGCCTGTGGAAGCTGCTTTGCTTGGAAGGACAATGTCAGGAGGGATCAAGTGAAATAACATCTGATGTTTATGACCTTACGAATTTTAGGTAGCTATCAGATCTCACAGCTAATGGGAAAGTCTCAAGTACGGTAACCAGGAAGATCTGACAGCACTGTTGGTACTCATTTTCCCTGCCAGCCTTCTTTTCAAGGTAGGGTGAAACTGAAGCTTGCTATACACTGCTTGGAAATGAGTTTGCTGAGATCAATGAGTAATTTGATCAATGTATCTAATTGCTTTTTGCTTTGGCCTCACCGCCTTGATAAGGATAAGAACCTTATAAATAATTAGATTCGGTGCTAGAGTGCATTAATATTACTAATGCATGCTATTTTTTATTTATTCCTTCAAGTACATCAGTGGATGATGTATAGACTGCTCACATGAGGAAGAAGTGATATAGGGAAGATATAAAAACAAATTATATGTAGTGAGTAATACCAAGATAAATGGCAAAGATGTTACGAAATTGTAAATTGTATGTTTTTTTTTGTTTTTTTTTTGCAGTGAAATTTGCTGCTTCACACTGTCCTTCTAACACCTAGCAACTATACCAGAAATGAAGGAACAATTGTTGATTGTGTCAGTGGGTATAAATACAGCTAAGATATGGAGTAGTTTTGCCAAAGCAAGAGAATTAGCTGGAGTTTTTTGACAGTGTTCAAAATATGATTTTGCTGTTTTTTATCAGGACAGGAAAAAAAAAAAAAAAAAAAAAAGAAAGCTTTAAATAGTTTTTGTCAAGGAGGTTACACTGGAACATCTGTCAAGTCTAATGTGGTCTAATCCGGAGGTTCAGGCCAGAGCAGTCTAATCCTCTCTGGGATGACTGTACCAGTAAATTCTCCTGAAGAAGGGGTTTGTTTCTGTAATACATTTTACTTTGCAGTGACTGCGTGCCTGACCCTTTTTAAGTCTACAGTAAATGCGAAATAGCTTACTGCAATAAAAGGAGCTCACATTTCTTGGGAAGTAAGAGTATCGACACTGGCAATCACCATGGTGTAGATGCTATATTTTAATTTCAGGTTCTTACATGGTTCTTGTTTCCTGTTTAATCGTTCTACAGGCAGCAAAAGTATGAGCCTGCAGTGCACTAAATAAAAGCGTCCCCTAGCTGAGGAATCCAGTCAACTTCCCAAAGTTGTCCATGGGAAGCATTAAATGTTTCTGTAGCTTCCCTTCTTTCTTTCTCTTGTAGAATGTGAGCAGAAAGTCCTGTCTCAGTGGTTAAAGGTAGAACCTCTGCAGATGGAGCCTGCTCTTCATACAATTTGTCAGATGCTTGCAGCTACGTTTGCACAGGCTTAAGGATTTGGAGGGTGGAGAAGATAGATTTAGAGAAACAAAGCCAGCTGAGAGATGTGATCACATATTAGAGGTCTTTCATATAAATTATGAAAGATGACTACAGTGAATTATTGCTGTAGGCTTTCAGACAATAAGCCTTTCAGGAAAAAATAATGAAGCAAAGTGACACTCAGTTCTGAGTTTCATTACCAAACTGAATCATAATTCAAAGTTCTTTTAAAACTTCCAGCATGGTTTGCAAATTTTTTTTGATGGAACTGGGACTAAGTTTGATCATAGTTAACTGTTTTAAGTGGGTTTTTGGCTACCACTTTACTCCAGGAATATTCCTCTCCAGTAAGTCTCTGTCATTTCTGTCTGTAATCTGTTGCCAGCACTACCAAGGTCCAGGAACTATCATTTCTTACTGTCAGCTTTTGGGCAGCTGTCCCTCATCAAAATTCATAGCGCTAGCGAAAGCCTCCTCTTCCAAGGTAGTACTCTCCTCCAAATCAATACAAATAGTCTAACAGGCAGGGAAGCAGCAGCCTGTGTTCTCATATTTCCATTCCCTGCTCATCATTGACATCAGACTCCCCTCAGCTCCTGATGCCAGCCAGCAATGGCAATTTATTCTTGCATCTGACCCAGCCCAGAGAACTCACCAGCTGTGGGCAGCCTCCAGATCCCCACGGTCGATGTTGCTCTGAGCACCGGAGGGCCGCGGGTGACGCAGGAACAGGGCCTGCAGTGCAGTTCTCCTCCTTCAGCTGTGGTGGGACCGGCGGGGTGCAATGCAAGGGGCTGAAGCCTTGGAGAGGACCAACCTGAAGCAAATCGACAGAGGTGTTTGGAGAGGTGATTTGGTATCCTTTCCCACCACATTGGAATAAAATACGGGTCCCACCTCATAGTTTTAGGTCATAACATGAAGAAAATACTGTTTCATATTTCTTGATCGCTTCAAGTGCAATGCAACATTTGATAGAAATAAGCACTTCTACTATTTCATTAGCAATCCCTTGATGCAAATATATTTCTGATGCAGATAGGTACCTCACAGTCCACAATTACTGGTTAATGCTTTTTGCCCATGTTTAGATCACGGTGATCAGGGTGTCTCACCAGTTAATTACTAAATGAAATTTATGATAAATGAAATAGGAACTTCTCCTGCCACCAAAATACTGCACGGCAGCAAGTGATGTAGGTGATAAAGGAGTTGTATTAAAATGTTGGCTGAGTGCTCTATGGTGATTTAAAAGAAATATAAGAGTTAATACAGAAAAAGAATAGGAAACAAAATGGAGAACATTAATATAGTACTGTATGGCACCACAGTGTATCTGGTTGTCATGTTGTCTTCTCAGGGAGGAGATGATGGTTGGAAAGGCCTTGGAGGCTGCAAAAAGAACCAGGACAAGTAATGAGTGACCTGGGTGTGAGGAATGACTGAATACACATGCCTGGGAGACTGTGTGGTAGGTGTGTATGTAATTATGAAAGGCCCAGACAAAAAAAATAAAACATGTAAGTTGGTGACCTCTTCCAGTAAGAGAACAAATGAAACTTCAATGCAGCTTCAAAACAAAGAGGAGAATGGTCCTTAGTAAAGGGTCACTTTGCCTTTGTTATACACAGTAAAATTTTGCACAGGTTCAAAATGTTGACCTGATCCTGCACAGCCATTCTTATGTTCCTAACAATAAATACTTCTGGGTTCTAAACATTTCAATCTCATCACATAAAAATCCCATTTTTCCCTTCCTGTGTGCGTGATCAAATTCCCCTAATATTTTCCCTCTACTTATTTATCATCTATTTTAAATAATGTGATGATAATCTTTATATTGCCTCTAAATCAGTAATATAATATTTCAACATAAAATTAACCCTCCCCACCAAAGAACTCTAGCTGAAGGATTGTAGTAGTAGAAACCCCAAGGTACCGATGAGATTTTCTTAATTTACAGTCCAGTTGCTCACAGGGTTCCCATGTCTCTGTTCCATTGGGATGTGCTGGGCATGCCAAGTACTGCTGCAGAGTAGATCCCATTCAGGTTAGTTCTGCTATGTAATAATTATCTTGTTTCCAAAAAGGTGCTTTATGTCCAGAGGAACACCAACTGCATTACATAATATTATTTAGGTTACTGCCTTACGTTAGTATGTCTTGTGAAATTTTGCTTGAGGGTTATTCAATGTGTTGGCATCTCTTTATACAAGAAAGGTTATTGTTTATTTCACTGTTCTTGCCTTAGAATCCATCACATTTGCTGATCTTCTACACAATTATCATATGTAATTTTTCAGAGTTCTGATAATCCCCCAAATCCAAAATTTCCTCCTCCTTTTTTTTTTTTTTTTTTTTTTGTTCTAAGAAAGCAAAATATGATGGGACTCCTTTGTAGACTATTAGAATTAGTTTTAATCTATTTCAAGGGAGTTTATGCCCTTAGAGCTTGATGTGCTGTCTCCACTACATAAGCTTCTTAGTAATAATTGAAGTGGTTAAAAAACTATAGTTCCTTACTCATTATTACCAAGAACTAATTACGGAGTTTCCAGGATAGGTTGCCATACAGCATAAGTGTATTTCAAAGTGTAAATATATTCATATGTCTTCAAATAATATGCACTTTTTTTTTAAGAAACAGATTTTATGCAACATCAGTCTAAAAATGTCCTAGAAATGTGTGAGTTCCTCTTGTGTCAGCCAGTGTTCAAAACCCAGTCCTGAAGTGATTTTTGCAATTCTTTTAATGGGCAAAATTGAATGAGGGAGTAGCTCTGTTGGGAACTGAATCAGTGGTGTTTGCTAACAGTCTGATCACTCTGAATTATATTTAAGTTCAATGTTAAATATGTACCTTTGGTTATTTGCATTTTCGTAAACAATATTTGCTGCAGTTGGGATTTTAGGGTCAATTCTATCTCGGATTTGTCAAGAGCAGGTGGTATTTCACTCAAGTTAAACATGTTTAATATGTAACTGGTGCTCAACTAATTTGAGATGACAGACCATTTCCATGCTCTTTCTGCACAAGCCATGTTGTCATCATCAAATTCAGGAAATTAATAAATATTGCTTGTCTATAATTCACTGATAAATAATGTGCAAGGTTGTGTTTAATGCTTTTACTTAGGTATGGTAAATGGAGATGTTGGTCTTCCCTTCTAATGCTGGATGGCAAATAGCAAAGCTATGGAGGATACTCGTTACATCTCAGCTATGAAAGCATTCATCAGGTTTTCATGTGTACCTGTGTTCAAGAGGGACACAGCAGAGTTTCTTTTAATTTTGTTTTCACTTTAAGAAGCACACTTCATTGTGAAAGTCTCATAACTAAATTATTGGAGTTTGTGTCTCTGTGATTATTCTGCTGAGGTATATTACCTACCAGATCATCTGGGCACTGAATCTTTGGTAGAAATTAACTGGAAAATAACCTTCAACATGATAAATATTTGTATTTGGAAAGGACCTGAGGAAATCCATCTGTAGCCTAACGTCTGACAGAGCCCCTAAGGGGAGCTGGCAACTGTATAGCAAATTGAAGTGTGCAAATCCTGAGCCTCTCAGCAGATACAGTAAATATGTGCAGTGTAACACAGCAAATATGTGAAGGCTTTTAGTTATGGAGGTGTGTAAATGTTTACAAATATGATTAACTGCAGAGCACAAAATCCATTTGCAGCATCAAAGGAAAATACTAAAATTCCTTTTTCCCACCCCCCTCCAGGATTATGCTGAAAAGAAAAACACGATAGCAAAAGCCCTGGAAGATCTTAAAGCCAACTTCTACTGTGAACTCTGTGACAAGCAGTACTATAAACATCAGGAGTTTGACAATCACATTAACTCATACGATCATGCTCACAAACAGGTAAGAGGAATCTGCTCACTACCTAAACTTAGTTCCAGCGCGAATGTTGACGTTTTTGGTTGTCATGTCCTTCAGGTTGGCTTGAGAATCACAGTTGTCAAATTTCAGATTCTGGGAAGCAAAAATAGGCAGTTTTCTTAGAAACACGTCATAACATAAAGATTTTGCAGCCAAAAATTCTGAGCTGTAAGGAACGGGAAATGCTCTAAGGGAAATGTGAACAGTTATATGGTAAAAAGGTACAAGGAATGATGAAAATGTAAATGTAGAATTCACTTGTCATCAGTTTAATTTTGCATATCAGTAAATGCTGTGTTGTATTTAAGAGATTGCAGGGAAGCATTTATGTCACAACAGGTGTGGGTAGGAAGCTTGACATAGTTTTTGGTAAATTTTCTTTTCACATCTGCATGTGTGTGAAATGGGCCATAATTTTACTTAAATGCACTGCATATAGAAAACCCAGGTAATGAAGTTTCTGGCTCAGTTCACAATAAGATAAGTGTAAGCTTTTAAACACTGGTATTTGCAGTTTTACCACCAGGTTTTATCACCGCACCTCCAAGTTCCGTATTGTGCTTTTATAACATAACAGTGAGAGAGGCGACACAACTGTCTTACAAGGCAATGGCATACCAGTGCAACCTCATGGTCTCCAGAGCGGTCAAAACTGTATTATTCAGAGGAAAATGAAATGCACTGACTTCACCAAAAAGATACATAATGATCTAACCATACAGAAACTTTCTACTTAGTACAATTAGCTGGTTATTATCCTTTATCTTTGTTTTATCTAGTGAAATCATAGGGTTCTTGATCAGGATTGATTGCTTTTCATTCTAATTGGATCTCCTTTTGTCCTGTAGTTCTCTTCAGGTTGAGGGCAGATGCTATCAGCTTTAGATTTTGTGAGTTTTCAATTTAGTGTTGAGAACTGTGGAGCTGTAGACCTCATCAACAATAGCAGTGTATGAGAAGCTGAAGAGAAAGCAAGCTGTATTAGATGGGAAATTAGCAGGTAGCTTCCTCGCGTCCTATAGATACTTATTGTGAGTTGTAAGTATTTGTAGTTGAAATACAGCTGGAACTGGTTCTTCAGGCATTGTCACACAGCACCACCTGACTGATGGAGGGCAAGGGAATAAAGTGATGGGCAGAATATTCCCCACATGAACTTTTGTAGAAATGTTTTAAGTGCTCTGAAGTGCTTTCAAATAATGAGAACCTGAAGGCTGCAGTAATTGCTCCTCTCTCTATTCAGTATTGATGAAAAATGGATTTTGAAAGCAAGGTCAGGCATGAGACTTGTTTTCTGTGGTTCACACAGCTACTTCTCCTTTTTAATTGCTTTAGACAGGAGATGCTGGGCACCACACCAGCATTTGGAGTACAGCAGATCCTGCCTCTGCACCTTTTGGGTAGGGGCCTTGGTGTCTGTGTTTGTATGTGTATATGTGGATGTAGCTGATGAAACCCAAGAAGCCATCCTCTTCCTACATAGACAACCACGACTCTAATCTCCTTGGTGGGGAATCAGACAAAAGTTTCCAGTTCTCCAGTAGAACAAGTTGTATGGGTGCTTGTTTCGACAAAGTGAACATGTTCTGTAATACTACTGGAAAATATGATCATCGATTCCTGAGATTAAAATGTTAAGTCAGATTTAATTCTTCTGGAGCATTTTCTGTGGCATTTGCTACAGGTGTTATAAAAACAAACCATTCCTCTTCCCATGCTTTGGTGAAAGAGGGGACAGGTAGCAAATGCTGCTATGCAGGCTCCCTCAGATTTACTGATTTTTCATGTCCTTTTTGTGAGCAACCTAATTTTTCTAATTATGCTAGAGCCATTTGCAGATGCTAATGTTGAATGCTTTGATCTTTGGTGTGAAACTTTCTACCTCAGTGGCAGTTTAGAGGAGGGGAATGAACAACTGCCCTGTCTGTGGATTTTGCTTCATATTTTTCTCCAGCTTTCTCAATTCAATCACACCTTTCTGCTAATAATAGGCATGTAAGGGGAAGCACTTGTAGAAAGTTTTCCCATGATCCCAGAATAGTTGTAAGCATATGCAGCCAGTTTGGTTTCACTGGTCCCAGAACCCGAGAGTGTCTTTCCAATGATCAAGCAGATGAAAAACTTCTGCCCAAAGCTGAGTTCATCCCAGCTCCACTGAAAAGCCTTCTTTAATCCTAATTGAGCATTCTGTTATCACACAGTCTTAAGCCATGGGATGCTTTCTCAGAGAAAATCTTCATTACAGCTCCTGTACCTCAGTGTTACTGTACACGTTCTATTTTTTTCCATCAATTCAAAGATTGCTAGCACAGTAAATTTCCAGGCTTAAAATACAAGATTTTATAATTACGTGATTTCCCACTCTTTGGACGAGAGGCTCTGTACTGTCAAGGGTTGGTTGTATTTTGATTTATTGTCTCATCTAGCTTCTGAAACCCTGCTTTCGGATTGTATGTAGTCCACAAAGAAAGGATAGGGCAAAACTAATTTTATTTCCTAGGACCTGAAGGAGTTCAGACCAAGGTATCAGGGCCTCCACCTGCCTCTATTAGTGCTTTCTTGTTCTTAGTTTAGACACTAGGGTTTGGAGAGTAATATCTGTAGCCTTTAAGAATCCTGGAAAAGTAACTTGCAAGGTAAGGTCAGTGGTAATGGAGACAAATGAACTCTTTTATTTGTTTTGAAAACCTAGACATTAAAAAAAAAAAGAAGGAAAACAAAACTGAGTGCAGGTATCTTTAAAACTAAAAGTGTTCTGAGCCCAGTTCAGACAGAAACGTAACTAAGGTTGAACCTGTATGATTCCTTAATGAGAGAATTACTGTTTGATGACGATGGTCTGCATGGACTGCAGCTTTTGAGACCCATTTTTGAGACTCAAAAATCTGTGTGATTATGCAGAGTTTATTAAGTATTTAGAAGCTCTCTGTAGTGCTGTGTTCATGCAGGGTAGGGGAAAAAATCCTGCCTGTGTTCCTAGAAATGCCACGATTTTTATAAACGTGGCAGAGCATCAAGTCTAAAGCTGTGAATGACCTTCGTCTCGTAGCCTTTCAGAGGCAGAGAGTTGTTTTGTCTTGTCAGTGAAGAAGGCTGGATCGCACAGCTGGGTCTCCTGCATCAGTCATTCCTCAAGAGACTTGTTGCTGTGAGAATGAAGCGATTTTATTCTTGAATTTGAAAGTCTTCTCCATCCCAGACCTTCTGATTAATCACCCAATATCACAGCAGCGCACCTGAGCTTGTTCTTTCCTCTCCCAGGACAGCTTTTCTAAATATCAGAATAGCTGTACTGAAAAAGAAAAGTAAGAGCCCTGATGTATTTGCATCCAGATATGCAAATACAATCAATTAAGTAAATTGTAAGTAGGAAACTTTCCCCACAAAATCAGAGGTCATTTTGCAAATGCTGTCTCCCTTGATGAAAATGATCTCCCTGCTCTAAAAATGTATTTAGAATTGTATGGAGGTACTAAAGCACAAATTATAGAGGAAGACTAAATTAGTAGATGTCTTTTTTCCCTGTTCCAGCCAGTTTTCTCCTGCCTACGTTTTTCTCCTCTCTCTACATGTTTTTCTTATTTGTGCATTTTAAGAGGTTAATGCCAAATAGGTCAGCAAATACTGATCTGTAGCCCATCAGAAATCTGACCTTTGATCATCTTGGTGTCTTTGAATAAACATTTCAATGAATGTAGGTGAAGGAAAAGAAAATCTTAAGTGTAAGGATGTGATAAGGCATGAAAATAGTGATAATACAGTATTTTTTCTAAATGTATACCTCCTACAGGAAGGATGAAGGATGGAAACATATAAGGTATAAAGTCAGAGCTGTATAGCAGGTAGCACACTTGCAGATTCTAGTATTCTCAGCAAAGATAACTGGATGATGCCAGTTTTCTGACTGCAGTTTAAAAACAAAGCCACAAATCCTTGCAGTTATCATTACAGCCATCATTACATCATTACAAAAAGTAAAAGGAAATAAAAAGGCAACGTATATATCCCATCCCCTCTACTTGCCACTGTACGTTTTGTCTTTTGCCAGTTGCTGTTCACAAGATGTCCGTGTTTTGTTAGTAAACATCTGAAAAAGTTTTAAAGTGCCTTTCTTTAAGCAGCATTTTGATTTTGTGATCCTCAGGGTTTATGTTAGATCTGTCAAGGAAGCCTATGCAATTCATGTAGCCCTCTTCAGTGCTATGGAAACCTCATGGATGGCCAGATAGGAAATCCCTGAGAAAAGCTGCTTAAAAGAAGGACTTAGTTCCCAGGTTGGTACCTCAGGAAATCTGGGTGATTGTCAGTGGCAGCTGTGTTCTGCTGAAACTTGATCTTAACACACCTCACTGCTCTTTATTCTCTGTAACTTCAAAACAGCAGAAATGCATGACAGAAGTAGGGATTTTCTGCCCCTTAGTTGTTCTGCATTTGCATCGTTTTATGTTGGGTTAAGAAGAACAGAACTTAACTGGGTGAGAACAAGGATTGTAGCAGCTCAGTCCCTCAGCTGCAGAAGTGAAAGACGTGCACTATCTACCAGGAGCCAGCAGTATTTTGTATTGCATTTCCCGGGCTGCTTTTTGCAAGTTGAGTCCTGCTACAGCTACTGGGATCACTAGTAGTCACATGGCAGGCCATCTTGGAAGTGTAGAAACAACAATTCTCAAAAATGTGTCGTCTTCTAGAGCAGTACATTTAAAAACAAAACAAACAAATAAACAAACAAACAAAAAAAAAAGGTTTATGCTAGTTCAGAACAAAACCTTGAGAACTTCAAAAAAGTTCCACAAGAGTTGCTTCATAAGCAAAACAAGCCTGATAAATGTATGTGAGAATGTATGTGACATAACTCAGTGCTGCTGGCAACAGCATTGTGTTTTCCTGGACCTTAGTGCACACTGAGTCGGCCAGAATGGGATGTTTAAGATGACAGAGTGGACAAGAAGGCCATGGTGAGCGATTACAGCCATCACAACCCCCGAGAGTGATAAATAAATTCCTTCTTCAAGCGCCATCGAGGCTAGGCATGGATGAGAAGAATGCCCACACGGTTATCATGGTGTCAATACCACTGGGTCCTTTGGGGCTGAGGCGGCAAAGCTCCCCTGCTGCAGGGCTGGTGCGACAGACAGCAACAATGTGCTTGTGGTGATGGCTGCTTCGCGCCCTCATGGGTAAAATGTAATCCTGTGCATGTGGTTGGGTGTAGCTTATAGAAAGCAGGGGTGGGAAGCACTCAGAGCATTGTCTTTTCTTTACCCTTGGAGGGAAAATACCTTTTCGCAGTACATGTCAGCGTGCTTTCTCTGCTTTGCACTTGATGACTTCTCACTCTCAATATCAGAGTCAGGATTCTTGCAGCCAAACTTTCAGGAATGGAGAAATTTTCTATTCCTTCCCTTACTCTAGCTTGTTTCTCAGAAGAAAGCAATATTTCTGTGTGCCCTTATGGGCAATCTTAGCTTCTAAAAACCGAAGCAGGCATAGAGTAGGATCCACATCATTTTGTTTGAATGCTGTAGTCCCTGTCACCGAATGTAATTTTGCCTCTTCCTATACCTAATTTTTTCCCTTAGGAAAAGATGCTCATCTTTTCATCCTTTTTAAATATTAAGGGAACACCACCAAACGTTCCAGCCGCATGTGTTCCTTTGGATATATATATATATATATTTGTAGCCCACGTATAACCATGAAACAACCCCTCCTCTGCCAAAACAGAAACAGAACGGGGGATCTCTGCTCCATTGAAATATAAAGAATGTATCCACAGCATAATGCTGGAGAGAAATTTCCAGGTGGGAGTCTCTTTATGGATGATGGGCTAATGGGAGTGCTTCTTCTGGCATTAACCCTGCCTCCTTCAGTCGGCTGCTGGCACCTGAAGCTCTGCCTCTGGCACCCGAGTGCCTGGGGCAATGCAGCAGCTGGATGCTGACAGGGAGGGCAGAGTAAAATTGAAAATCAAACAGTTCATTTCTGGTTTTTATTGATGAATATTTGAAACTATTCAGGGACAAACTTCCTACACTTGTTTCATGAATGAAAGAGAAAGCTGATTTCTTTTCCTTCCAGTTTTTATTTTGCCTGTAAATTTTAATTCCAGGAATTGTCTGCTTGATGGGTATCAGTGTTACGGAGTAATTAGGCACTCTTTAGCTCCAACCTTGTACTGCCACTTTAGATTAGGGCATCCTGAGTAAGATATTAATACCACAGAATTCAGTTTTGTTGCTAACTCGGATTCTGTTTCTTCATTACCAAGGAAAACACGTAACTGCATTCCTGTTTTGGCAATTATAACTGGAAAGATACTGCATAACTTTGTATTTTCTTGTGAGTTTAGAAAATTCTGTGTTCTGTAATAATATTTGATTATCTAATTGACTTATTTTTCCTGAAGAGGTGTTTTTAGAACAAACATAATTACTACAGAAAAGCATATACCCTGTCTGGTCCCATGGATAGTCTGCAAACAGAATATTAACACCATATGCTGGCACTTCTGGCTCCACAAGGAGCCCATTCTTTAATACAGGAGTAACCTTACTTAACTGCAGCCCCTTCTGAGCTTAGAAACTTGGTATTTATGCTCTTTTTTTTTTTTTTTTTTTTTTTTTTCATTTTTCCTGTCTTGAATTACTGCATCCTTCTCTTCTTTGTCCTTTTCAGTATCGTGGTCAGTCTCATAACCTGTTAAATCACTGACAGTACATTGCCATGCAAAACCAGTACAAATTTCATTCAGCAACACATTGCACTAGAGTTATCCCAGTTGTGTCTGCGTTAGCACGTCACGCAGATAACTATTGAGTATTGTGATAGGCCCTGCTGAACGTGCTTCCGTTTCCATCAGAAAGGGCCTTTTGAATGGTTTGTTTGTTTGTTTGTTTTTGATAATCATAAACTGAAAACTACGCATTGTGAACATAAGTTGTTAAAAAAAAGAAAAAAGAAAAAAGAAACTAGAGCCCCAACCCAAAGAGTGAGGAATAAAGAAACATGATTTACTTAGTATATCCTGCACATTTATCCCAGCAAACATTTCTGCTGTTGTGTTGTTCACTGTTGTTTTTTGTTTTTTGTTTTTTTTTAATTGTACTCAAAAATTTCACTTGATCTTTATCGTTCTAAATAAATTCATGAAAATTTATGTGTGTAAACCAGCTGAACTTAAGGCTAATTTTAAACTAAGCTTTACTGTATCAGTATGAGGTTTCTGCTGTTTGGCCAAAGCTGTTGAAAAAAAAAAAAAAAAAAAAAAAAAAAAAAAAAAAACACTTTTATTCAACACAGATAAGAATGGAGATAATAATTAGGATGTGGAAATAGGAAATAATAAAGTGTTTCTGTACGTGATTCCTGAAGCATCCTTTATATTGTAATATATATTTTGGCATAAGCTGTTTTGATGGGAAGAAATGATTAAAAACTTGAGTTACACAGTCTTTGAGATCAACTGAGCGTTTACCTGTCACATGCTTTGTTGCTAGGCTATAGATCAGCTAAGCAATTATCTGGAAGAAAAATATTCTATTTTTTGTCATCATTCACTCTTTAACAGAATCAATCTCCCCAAGTTAATTCAAGCGTTATTATGGCTCAAAGTTCAAACCAATCAACTGACTATGTTTTCTGTAATTTTCACAAATTCCAAAGGCAGTTCGATTGCTGTCCTGAAAGTAATCGAGTAGAATATAGATTAAGTATAGTCAACGAATAACATGAAAAGAGTTTTTTTTACACCATGTTTTTCAGCTGCTAGCGATCACATAGGAAAATGTTATTTGCAATGAAGTTTTAAGCTTTCTTAAATGAAAGGCAAACATACATTGCTAGTAATGTATTAAATTCTGACCTCTCGAGGTGACTCATTTTTGTGAAATTAACATGATTTAATTTGCTGAAACAACTAAGTGGTGCATGTGAATGGCTCCATGCCTGATGTTGCAGAAGCCACCTTATGGTTTCCTATTTACTGCTCCACCCCCCCCAAAATGTTTCCAGATTTTTTTTTCCCTTAGGAGCTCTGCTAGAATTATTTTTTATGCCCTGCAGCACATGCATGCTGTTTTACACGTGGGAGTTCATTGGGAAGAACTGAGCAACCTTTTCAGTGCAAGCCACAGTAAATCTTAAGGTAATTATTGCATTCTTTGCTGATCCATGCAAAATCAATACTTCATTCATTTCAGAAAGAGCTTGTTCTTTTTTAAGTCATGGTTCTGACCCGTTGGTGGAACATAACATTGCAATCAGCATTGCGTTTTGGGAAGAGATGTGACTAGACAAGCAACATATATAGAAGTGATGCTTGATTTAACCTCAGGTAATGAATCCTGCTCAGTCTGCAGGCTGTGTGCAGTAGGACATTGGGACCTCTGCAGGGACAGTGTTTAACTGAAGGTAAATCTAAGGAACAGTTGTAGGCCGTGATCACCCACAACCATCCATGTAGTTTTTTTAGACTTTTTTTTTTCTTTTAGACTAATGCTATTCTAGAAATTAAAATTACAGTAATTTTTAATATTCTAATTATGGATCAGTAACAGATGATAGAGAATATCTTCAGTTTCCAGAACCGTTTTAGTCATAATCAACAAAACCTAAAATAGGTACTTAGATTTTCCTTTTTTTTTTCTTTTTATTTTATTTTATTTTTTTTTTTAATGTGCAGGCAGTGCTGTCTTGGAACAACTCCACTGCAGAGCCTTTTCCATATGTTTGTTCTTGGGTTCTTGTTTTTGAGCTTCAGTGGTTAGTCAATTTTGCTTTTTTTTAATTTTATTTTTTAATTAACACTGCAACTTTCACTGTCCAGTAAAGATGTGAGTGTCGCACTAAGTTGAACTTTCCCCAACCTCATGCAACAAATTAAAGAATTTAAAATGAGGGCTCCATGGGCACCAAAAAGGATAAATTAAGCAAGCAGGACTGCTGTTGATTTTGAACTTCATTGGCAGACAAACCACAGCCCTATTTTAAGAAGATTTTGAGAGTTGGTGGAAAGGAAAATGAGAATTGTGCCCTTCCCATCAGTCCTGTTTCTATTCTGAGTTCTTCCTAGTCTTTCCCTTCATTTCAAGGATACCATATGCTGTTATTTGAGTAATATCCCCTAGTTTCTCACTATGCTTTCATCTATGGTTGTTCATGACAAGCATCCTTGTGACAAACCTCAATTATTCTGTAAAGAACCTTTCATTTTCTTCCAAAGTCTCCATATGTGGCAGAAGAATTGTGTTTCAACATTGAGTGACTGAAAGTGTTGATGTCTTGGGTGAATGGTTTTTATTTATTTCTTTTTAAGACATTCAGTGTGCAAAAGACAATATAAATACAGCCAGTCTTTGTGACTGTCTCTTGCTTGTGGGCATCCTTCTCTTTCCTTGAAGGAGAAACAACAGCATGTTGCATCTTTTCTTAAATTAGAACTGACTGAAACCCAAGGCACACCATAATATAAATAATAAATAATACTAATTCAAGCTCATTCATGATTAATGCTGCTTCTTTTAAATGCCCAGCTTCTCTGGTACAGCTCGCTGCTGTCATCTTTATATGCCAATGCTACCAAGAGTTCATGCAAAAAGTTAGCTCTGAACATGTAACCCCTATTCCCTTTTCTGTCGCTGAAAGTGAAGGAAATGACAAAAATCTATTAAATGAAAAAACCTTCTTTAATGATGATTTTTGTGTGTGAGTGTGAACCACCTTATATATATATATATATATTTGTATGACTTTTAAATGCTTGTTTGCACTGGCAACTGCATGTTTGTATCTGGTACAGACAGGATCTCCTATTAATGGCAGAGATTGTCTGTCTACAAATTCCTTGTTGTGAGAGAGAGGAAACCAAGCCTGAGACTCTAAACAAGAACATGGAAAGGATGAATTGCAACAGTCCCCGTTGCATCATTATTACAGACTCTGCTGGGGCCAGCTCTTGCCTTCACCATCTATGTGCATCTATGTCCTTTGCTATTCTTGGTGTCCCTCCCCTGGCCAGCTGGACAGCGGCTGCAGAGAGCGTTGTAAGAGCAGGGCACTTTTTAAAGTATACTTAAGGTTCTCAATAGTTTCTGTCTCACAGACGAAAGGTGCTGTATGAGACAGGGCTGCTGCTAGGTATGATAAAGAAAGGGAGGGTGTATTTGGATGAAAATAGATTCATGCAAATGGAACAAATTAGAAAATGTAAATGAAGCATTAAAATGATGTTTATCAAACTCATCCTTAGCTCTTTTTGTTCCCTTCTGCTAAGCAAGCATTAAAGTAACAAGAATGGTTCTCTTTTTTGTCTGTTTTAGAAGATGTAGGTTGCTGCCACCTCTCCCTCCACCTTGTCTTTCTGCAGTGCCACTTCTCTGCCCCAGCAGGAGACTTTTTTTCTCTGCCATCTCAAGGCTCATTTCTTGCTTAATGAATCTTTCTTTTTTCCTTTCTTTGGACATGAGGATGACACATGCAACCAATGTAGAACACTTCATTTTCTTCCCTCATTCCTACCCATAGTTAACATGATTTGCATTTCTAAGGAATACTGCAATTAGTGTGTTTTCCTGACACCAGCCTACTTTGTAAGATTGGTTAAAAAGTATTCATTTTATAATGCCAAATATATTAAAAGTATCATTTAGGTTATATTGCTGTAGTTTAACTGTGAGCATTATAAACTCACTCCTAAGCTGCTTAGCCCACCAAGGCTAAAACACTTTTGGTGAGTAGTTTGTGTTTGCTTTGCACGGTGAAAGCACTAGTCCGAGTTACTCCTTGGGGGCTGACTCTGCTGACATGTTTGAGTTCAGATGCCAGGCCCAACGTGACCGAGTTCAACTCAGAGCTGGAAGAGCAAACAAAGTTTCTGGGATGCCCACAAAATCACTGGGAGATTAACAACTAAAGCAGTACTCTACGGGGATTATTTACAAGGAGGTTTTTCTGTTCAGATGCTTAGAAGTAGGTCAGGACTGAAGCAGATGTCCATCTACCCCATGCCAACATTCCTGCAAGGCATATGCTATTCCCAAGGCTGTTTTAGGTTTTATTTGTTTTTAATGTAATCAAAAATACTTCCTCTCAGTGAGGAGGAGTGGCTGGCTGCCCAAGCAGAGCTCTCATAACTGAAAAATAGAATTTGCAGTGGTGACAGCTGGGCAGCCTTAAAATGGTAGGTCAGAATAACTTCATTTTTGATTATAAGGTGGGGGGTTATTTTACTTAAATGATGGTGGATAACATCTTAAATAATAGATAGTCTTTTCCAAATTACTCTGTGGGTAGCAGATTTTCTTTTCAAACACTGCTCTAGTATTTTGCTTTGGATCTGCACACCTGTCTGACTGTGAACAAAGGGATGATAAAATAGCTAATGACTCATCTTTCTGACTTGATTAACAGGAAGATCAACAAGGCAAAAATCATGTCAAATCATTTTCCTTCAGCAATTGTGAGGAGAAAAGATTGTGTATTGAAAAGTGTGGGATTGGGAAGCATTTTCTTCCGTCTGTAAGGATTTAAGATAAATCCAAGGTTTATGTCCCCTTTGAGCAGTGTTTCACTACCTGCTCATCATGCAGTGCGGATTCACCTCTACGCAGGGCTTCCTCTGCAGGTATGCATGGAGAGGTCTGAATCCTTTGCAAATCCCTTGAGTTGCCATCTGAAGGGAGATACTTGATCTGTGTCATGCTGTTATATCTTTTCTTGGTCTACCGTTTGCTCTGGATGAAGCAAATGTGGTTGTTAATTTGGTTCCGTGGAAACAGGTTTGGTTCTGTGGAAACAGGTTTGTGAGCTCGCTTAACTTTTGGGCCGAGCCTCCCACAAACAAGATCACTGTTCTGTGCGAGGCTGGAGTTGGACAGGGGCTGGGGAGGGCCAGGGCTGCCTGCGAGCTCAGGGAGTGGTGCGGTGCCCTGCCTGCCCTTGCACTCGTGGGACGAAGAGCTCGTGTCCTGTGGGAAGTGGTGGTGGGAGTGCAGAAGTGTGCTTCACTCTCTGCAGTGGTGGTTGCTCTGAGTCGGGTGCCTTTCACTTCCCAAGTAGGTTTTGTGCGTTGCTGGAGGATATCAAGTGGTATGGCATGCCCTACAGAGCACTTTACTTCAAATACTCACTTGTCTGTGTGTGTTTTGTGGGGGGAAAAAATACAGTGTTCATAATAAAAATCTGTGAGCACAGATGACTTCTGCTAAGTAAACTGCCTGGTACACTGCTAAGGGAAATATTTTCTTGGGCATTTGTAACTACTGTCATTGACAATAAAATTGCTTGGAATATAAAATAATGGTGGTGTGTTGCCTACCATGACAGAAACTGTGAAAGGTTTTGGCCTTTAGTAGGCTTTAATGGGTACTCTAGAAATAACTGCAGAACTGACACTTCCATTTATTAACTTGTAATTGTCCAAAACAAATCGTGCTTTTTTTCCCCCCACAGTAGACTGAAGCCTAGTGTATGTTAATTGTGCTGGCTCTTCACCTGTCCTGACACTTTGACAGCTCTTGTCAGCTTTTAAAAGTTATTCTCTTACGAAAACTGTACCTCTGCAGGGTTATTTTCTCATAATGGCCTTGCCACTCATTTTTTTCTTTTTTTAAATTCTTACATCAAGGTTTACACTTAGCGCTGTCCCCTGACAGGAGAGCGTTCTGTAATGACCAGTGGTAAGTCAGCTGTCCCTCGTCCAGAGACAATGGAAAAATTAAATCCAGTGTTTCAGTTTGCAAGAGTATGCCTGGGGCTCTTGCTTTACTACGGTTCAGGTATTTGCTATTCATTAAAGAAATGAGGTTGTACAGTAAACTGATTTATTAGCTATACCACCCAGTGCTCTCATCTCATCAGATCTCACACTGTGCAGGTTTAGAGCATCTCATAATTATAAGAAAAACTAGGACCGCTAATTAACACTTATGTGCTATAGGATGCGATGGTACCTCAGCAGGTGGCACTTTCTGCTTTGAGTCAGTACTGGAGCAATATAATTGTTTTGCTGGAGTTGCTGCCTTCAAGATATAAAACTGAGACCTTGACCACTGCGATAATTGAAGTTCCAAGGCTGCTTACTTAGGAGCAAGGATAGTATCTCTGGTAGAGCCCTGGCCAAAATCCAGGCAGGTAATTAGATTCTGTTACATGAGTCCCCCCTGTAGCCTCAGCTGATTATAGTGGCTTCTTCCCTCCCCATCCTCACCGTTAGGTGTAATTGGTGTGCACTGTCAAGCAGCTGCCATGGTCTGAGTCATTGGTGGTTGTATTTCATTGATGAATGAAGATATACAGGTGTACTCCTCAACTCCAGCACCCGAAAATAAAATCAAAAGACATTCTTACACTGTAGGATTCATTGCTATAGGAAAGATAAGTTTGAGGTAAGCAAAATTACTACATTTTTACCACAGTATTTCTCCCTCTGACTTTGAAAATGGTGAAGCTTCAATAGCATGGGGAGCACACAGTAACTGAGAGAGACCTCTAAACTGTTCCTTTCCAAGTCATTGACTCTAAAGTATAATAACCTCTGTTAAGATGGTGTAATTAATTGTTTCACTGTGTTCAGAAACCCCAAGAGTGAAAGGCAGAACTGTCAAAATTTGTGATAAGAAATGGAGTTGTATTTTCATGTTCCAGTTGGACTGAGCCTCGTAAACTAAGTACTAACTCTTGACTTCCCCAGGGATTAGAAAGAACAGTTCTTAGAAAAAATGTCACCTCATGTTCTCCCATTACCTTTATAATTAAGAGTGAGAAAACAGAAGACATTTCCATCAGAAACCCACTTCAGAGAGCCCTTGCAAAAGACAAGGAAGGATCAAATCATTTAACTGTGAAAAGGCCATTTAGTTGCTTCTGGTGGATGGAGAGATGGTGGAGATTTTCTGCCTCCCCCCAACACATTTTTTTTTTCCCCTAATCAGTCACTTTTAAGAATTAATAATTTCTCATCAGCATTCATTATTAGAAAACCTCAATAGATTTTCACACTGTGTAAGTCTTTTGTTTGGAGAGGAAGGTGTAGGTTGGGAGGAATTCAACAGGGGTCTTGTCAGCAGCCGAAGCAGCATTGGAAGACTACACAGTTCAAATACATAAAACTGAGGAACCACTGGAATCCAATGGCATTTAGTCATTAGTTCTGGAAGACCTTGCGGATGATGTAGCTAAATTATTGATGGTGATATCCAACATAATACTTAAAACTTCTCTTTGGTGCTTGAAGTCTTGATGATAGGCAGTTACTGGAAGCTATAATAAGGTCTACACTTAGTGTACACCTAGGCTCTTTTGGGGAAGAATCATCAAGTAAAGGGAAATCTTGCTTTCCAAGCATTAAAAAACTTTAGAAAGTATTAATAAGCATAAATAAGTGCAATTGCTCTTGTACAACCTATTTGAATTTCGAAATGTGTTATGATAGAGAGATGAAAATCTTTTTAAGGAACTGAGCTGCCATGGAAAAATTGAAGGTCTTGGGATGGCTATCTACCTGCTAAAGGACAGGAAAGAGGATACTAGCACTACAGACTCGCACTGTGAAGAGGACAGGTCTGCTTAACATGTAAGAAAGAGGCTCACTGAGGCTGGCTAGCTGCTATTTTTCCTATAAGACCTATGGCCAGTAAATGAAATTAATGCAACCAGCTTTAAAACAGAGAAAAAGAGGTGGCTCCATATGCAGTGTATAAAAGCATACAACAGAAACCCTTGTCGAAGTATACAGGAAGAACTAAAAAGGGAGTGGTTTGGGGGAAGCGTGGAAAAGGAATTGAAGAGTTTTGCTGATGCTTACTGAAATTGGAAAAAGCTCAGGAAATATCTGGAGCTAAATATAGTTGGGACTTGGAGAGTGTAAGAGGAAAGGATTCATACATCCTGTATTCCTTCTAAAGGCCACTCTTTTGAGTTAAAAGAAATTAATTACATAAAAGGTAGTAATTGCATTTTCTGTGGCAACAATTGCTAGAAGAGGTGGGAAGTATGAGTGGGAACAGAGTGGACCAGAAGAATGTGAGCCTGTTAAACGCTGATGTGTCGAGGGCTGGAGGAGTGAAGACAGAAGAAAATGACAGAAGAAAGGCAATGTTTTCACTGTATTAAACAGAAATCTGGATACAGATTGCAGGTGTGCTGCATATAGGGCACCAGCTGGTGGCTTGAGGGTCAGGGGGAATTTCAAACAGAATTACTTATTCCTTGTGATACTGCCACAGGCAGAAGGGAAAGTCTGCATTATCAAAGTGACATGTACTCTTTGTAGGCACATGAGATTTGTTCTGCAACAGCTGTTCAAAAGGAAAGCAAGCCTAAGTTGTGCTAATGTATCTTCTTGTTTAGCAACGTCACTCCTACGTTTTTTAGGAATTTAGTGTCCGTTCAGTTCCAAGGCTGTGAGGTTACACAGCACAACAAAGCTGGACAGGCTCCTGGGTCTGCCTTAAGTCCAGCATCCCATCTTTCTATGCCGTCACTTCAGTGGCTTGCAGAGCTGTTTCTTCTGGAGATGTAATTGCCAGTGTCACTGTCGATGTCCTGAACAGGCATCCCACAGAACAGATCACCTCCGAACTGCAGCGGCTGTCTGCACAGAGCAGCTGGCAATTCACCACTTAGTTAAACTATGGGTGTAAGGCTGTGCATAATCTTATCAGAAGTATTTATTGCATTTTGAAAAATACTAAGCTCTTTTCATTGGTGAGAAGTACTGGGGGCTTTGATTTCTTAAATGCATATGGATTTGATGAATAGCCTCCCCTTTTGCTTGTATTATGTGCAACTTTGTGTACACAATATATTGGTGAGGGCTTTGAATTTTTGGCGGGAAATGATTCACAAAAGCCCAGAATCCAAACATCAGTGCTCAGTGATTTTGTTCTTAGATTTCACCAAACTTTACCCATTGAACCAAAAGTGCATCATAGCTCAAAGTTTTTACACTACAAAATATTCATATTTTAATTCAAGAGATACTAAGAATGGTGCAAAATCATTTAAATGGTCCTTATATTTTGTACCTGGTTTCCATTTTCCATGCAGTTATTCATACAGGGTTTGGACAGCTATCAGTATAAAACATAATTTTCTTCTACAAAGATGGTCATTTGCACCTAATCTCACCTAAGATTTGATTATCCTTCTTAATTTTTAGGTTAAAAAAGTGCTAAAATGCTAGCAATGCGATGTTAATTCAAAGCATACCTGCATTCAGTTTGTCCCCTGTAAAGCGCTACATACAAATAAGGTTTGATGAGAATGGAAAGCACTGTTACAACCAACTTATTAAAATGAAACTGAATTTTTCATAGCCTTTCTAAGTCTTTATGTGACTTATGTAGTTGCATCCTACGCAAACAAGCAAGAAATAGTTTTGGGGATGACAATTTGATGAACTGTTTCAAGACTTTAATAAAGGATGAGTCACTTTGCTGCTATTAGGAGAATTTCAACAATAAATCCTAGAGATGTGCAGAAGGAAGAAAGTATCACTTGTGTACATTTCTGCTCTTCTAGCCTTCTCTAAACATCTTCTGTGGCAATACAGCAAAAAAAAAAAGAAAAAGAAGAGGATGTGGCAGGGAGAAGCAAGCATTTTACAGATCTTTTCCTGTCCCAACCCAGAGGGCACAACAGCTTACTGCTAAGAAGTCTTGGAGTGGTAACATGAGGACCTTAAGACAGAAATAATGTTTTAAGACTGGTGTATTTAAGGGATACTTTGAAGTGCAGGTACCTGAAATATTTAGGTTTCCATGGGAGATACCTTGGGCAGAAAGAAGCTAAATCTTTGCTGGAATAGAAGGAAATGTCATGCTTTTTTTTTTGAATTAAGTGTTTTTTTGTTGTTGTTTTGTTTGTTTGTTTGTTTGTTTTTCCTCCTCCTCTCCATCAGAAAAGAAATATATAAAGAAATTTGAAGCCAAATTCTGTTCTTCATTAAAAATGCCCTTAGGATTTTCTAGAAGGAATGAGATTTTTGACAAAATGACCAAACAAACAAACAAACAAGCAAGCAAAACAACAACAAAAACACCTTGCCCACCTTGTCGAATCAAAACCAGGAAAATATGACAATTCAGTGCTATGCAAGAGGTGCCAAATTACATATCACCAAAGATACTTGTTTTGACTCCTGAGTGTAAGACTGCTGCAGAAATAGTCTGCAGAGTGCTGTAGTAATGCTTGTGTAGTGCTTGAGCATGGTAAGAGGTTTGTTTGCAGAGCTGGGAGAGTTCTCAGAATAAGATTATTTTTTCTGATCTTATAAGAAGAACAGACAAGGTTTTCATAGCTATCACTGACAGTTCTTAGTTGAAAAGTACTTTTGCTTGTTTGTGTGTTTTTTTGTTTGTTTGTTTACTGGGGGGAAAGAGTGCAAAGTACTTTTTTTTTTTTTTTTTTTTACCTCCCCTACACATATCGTACTGTTGACCTTGAAATGATAAAGCTTCTGCTCATCTTCCATTTTTTGTGGTAGTGTTTTATCCAGAAATACCTTTAGACTGAGTTTAGACACTTTAAATCTGACTTCTGCTGAGATATACAGAAGGTCCACCTGGTTAATTACACCTGTCATTTATGTCAGACAGATAACTTCCTTTGTGTTTCTTTTTCTTCTTTTCTTCAAAGCTTGAACATGTAGCGGTGCAGATTTCATAGTTGAGTGCTGTAGATGCTGCTTTGTGCTTTATTCCTACTGTGATGCTCACCTGCTGATCAGAACCTGTATAGTGAGAGTAGATGTATTTCTATCCTGACTGTGGTTAGAGGAATGAAAAGGTTAATAAAACAATAATAATTAGAAAAAGGTATCACCAGCTTTCTCTAGAAATTGCCTTCTGCCTTTAATAATGCGGACTGAGATTTGGGTACATTTCCTTTCAGTAACAAGCTGCGCTTCATTAGCTAATTATTGTTTTTATTAATTTCCTAGTGCTTCTTAATCAAGAGCAAATTATCTCCTGGAAGGCTGATATCCGATTTAGGTGAGGGAACATTGCCCTGAACTGCTTCTGGATACACTAACCCAGCAAGCTTGACCTGCTGTGCTGGCTCTCAGTCCTGCCCCTTGCTGATAGCAGCCAGTCCTCGAGGAGGGGACCCCAACCAAACACCTTCTGCTGGCACGTGGGGGGAAACGCACCCTCTGTGCAAAGCCAAGGGTTTGTTGTTAGCTTAGGTCAAGTATTAGCCTAATGAAGGAATTATTATTAGGCCAATTGCAATGATACCGGCACTTACAGTCCAAATTATCCAATTAGAACAGCTCAGTGCCGGTAATGACACAGATACACAAACTTTGCAGTGTTACAGTCCTTCTCTAGTGCTCCTGAAGTAGAAAAGGAGGTGTCATTACATCCTGTCAGCACCATGAGTTCTTCATGTGGGGGTATGATGATGACATTGGGGGTTTCTTCCTCCTTTTAGCCAGGAAGAGGGTGAAGTGAACAGCTTGTGTTTCCGTACCCTGAGTTTTGTTTGGGGATCATTTTTATGTGTTTACAAACAGAGATACTTGCTCTGTTTTTTTGCTCTGTCTTCAGTGGCTCATAATTGTGTATTAGTCAGCTTTGATATATAGAGAGATTGTTTTACATATGTTGGATACTTCGTCACTCTTTTTATCCCTAAACCCAGTTTTACCCATATTCTGAAGCTGCATTCCTTTAGCAGGCAGTCGTTGAGCACTGGCAAGTTGTTTATAGCCCTGGGACTCTGGTGTCATCCTGTGCTTGCACTTTCAAGGCCTCTGCTATGATCTTGTGCTTGTACTTTTGGGGCCCTCTATTATAGTGCTGTTTTCCTTCAGCAGCCTCTAGGCTGTGATTTACTGATACCTTCAGTAATACTTAAGCATGAGGTAGTGACAGATTCATCCTCGCTCTGCAGTTATTAATATTTCACTCTGCAAAAGCAGTGATGCACTAGAAGACACATAAATACAGATGTGTGCTCTTGTAACCAGGCGGTGCTCTCATAACCACTTGCCACCAATATCTACTATTTACAGCCACGTCACTTGGTATGTTATCAAAGTTATGTTACAACACATTTCATTTAGATGGTTGAAAAGGAAAGCATAAGCTAAATTGCATTATAAAATTCATTTTGCTTTGCAAGATGCAGTCTTTGTGTCTAATATTTTTTCTTTAATCTTGTATTTCTCTTAGAGGAATCTGAATGAATGGTATTAACAGTTGTCTTAAGGGTAACTTAAATTTGGTCGGTACCAGTTACCTGTGGCTGTGAGACGTGTCAAATTTGCAAAGACCTGTTCTCCTCTGTTTTCATTGCTCAAATTTATATGTTCTTCGAAGAAACTTGTCATGGTCTTGGGATAATTTCTGGCAAGGACCACATCCTGCTGATGAGAAGCAATTTGTGCACAGAGGCTTTGAATGGCTCAGTGATCCAATACAAAACCAGTATGAGAAAGTTGTTGTGTTTTAGCTCTGACAGGGAGAATTAAAATAAAGAGCTCACTTTGAGGTAATTCATGTATCTACTTCAGCCCATCAGAGCTATTAGGGTATCCTTCAAGGATTAGAGGAACTACCTTTTAAAGGACCTGGCTGTAAATATGACTTCCTCATTTTCAGTCATTGTGCACCTGTAAAGACTGGAAAGATTTAAGATGTGGTAGGCTCACTTCAGTCTCAGTGGCAATCTTTCCTAAAATGTCACTGACCATTTTGACAAAAGAGGCTGAAAGCAGAAAATATAATCTCAACATTTCTGCTTGCAATTTTTAATGCACTTTTAGAAAGGGTATTGTGTAAGGAAGGAGAAAGAATCAGAACAGCAGCATGAGCCTACAAGAGACAGAGAGCTTCAGTGCTGGACACGCGGTGAATCACTTTGTCCAAGGTATAAAGGTGGTTAATAACAGTAGCCACTGATAGGCATTGGAGGACACAGGAGTGAAGAATTGTTGGGTGAAGTTTCAACTCAGAACTGCCAAGTAAGTTATTCATGCAATACACAGCAGAAGGATCTCCAAAATGAGCGAAAGACAGCTTTAAAGGCTGAGCCATCAACACCTTTGCGTTGCATGGAGCCATCCATTTTGTAGCCTTATCGTCACTGCCTAGAAAGTGATTTTAAAGGGAAATCCAATATTTCCTTTCCAAAGAGGCAGAGGTGACCTTTCTCTAAAGGGAGTTCTGTGCGAGGAAGCCATGGCTCCTGTGAAGTGATTTTTAGAACATGAATGGTGTTCAAAGGAGAGAGATTTCCAAAAGCTTAAAGCTTTACTGATAGAGTTTAAATGGGATGTTGTAGAGCTCCTGTTTTTTTATGTGTGGGGAATTGTAAATGGCCAGAGAACAGAGCAGCCCTCAACATTTAGCACGTTTTATACCAGTGTCTGCCTGAAAATACCAGGAGGCAGCACCTTGCTGAATCAATATTTGGGCTGCAGCAGAACTGTCAAGCCTGGAGGTATTAATATATGCTCAGAAAGATTAGCGTGGGTACTTATATTACCCTGCTGGAGTGAAAGGAAGGTGGTGGATAGTGGTGTGGGGCTAGAAAATGACACGTGCTGTGTGAAGCAACCCGTGCGGTACAGGATGTCGCTCCAGCTGTCGTGCAGAAGAAGCGAAGACGAGCTGTTGTGTCCAAGGGCAGCCCCATGCTCAGAGCAGCCTGCATGTCGAGCCCTTTCTGTACAGCACTGTCTTTTTCTTTAGCAGTGCTAGGTGGAACCATTTCTTAACAGGACTTAAAACTTTACTTACCTTGTTGGTTTTTAATTAGAGTCCTAAATGGTGCAGAAGTGGGTGTATAGGTCAAGTGATCCTTAAAAAGAGAAGTGACGTGCACCTATCTTCTCTTTAATTTTGGTGACTGAAGAAGCTCCTTTAAGCATTACTGAAAATTGCCATGCAGAATTTAAAGGCTGCTCTCCCTGAGCTCAGCAGGAGTTTTTCTATTGACTTCAAGAGAAGCAGAACTGGGCCTAGAGTCATTAAAATAAATACTTTTAAATTATGGACTAGCATATGTAATCACTTTCCAGATGTACAAACATGAGTCAGCTTTATGTTCTTTTCATTATCTTGTAATATTAATTTGATAGGCAAGATGCTAATTCTGTGGTTTTATGATGCTTTCTTTGGTCTTGGCCTTAATATTTATGAGGTATTCTGGTGATTTTTGCTGAAACTAACAAAAAATATCCTAAAGCTTGCAATAAGAGCAGGCTGTTCTCATATACATGGTTCCTAACGATCATAGTGAAATATTCAGTGTGCAGCACTCAGCAATTCTGCACGTTTCTAACAATGTTTTTGCACAGTGGCAACACTGGGGCCATTTAGTCAACTTTGGAAAACATAGTTATCTCAGAAACAAAAGCAACAAAAGTTTTACTTCAGAGTCCAGAGCCTGTTATTTGTCAAAGTCTCAGAGCCCTGTTCTAGCGTGAGCCAGAATGCTATCTGAATCTTGCAGGAGGGAGCACTGTAAGGGAGCAGAAGACACACAGGCACCAGAACGATGTCAAATTAAGCATGAGACTTACTATGCAGGAAAGGCATTAATCATGTACTAATGAAGTGTGTGTTTGGTTCTTGCTGATAATTTCCAAAGGAAAAGCATTAAAAAGAGTAGAGAGCAAGGACAGAATGATTTTTTTTTTTTCTTCCATTGCTCCATGGTTTATCTTTTACAGTTACCTAACCAAGAACATTAAGTAAGATCTTCATGAAAGATAAGTAGCTTTCATGTATATTAAATGTGCAAGGGCACAAAATATTGGTTGTTCTGATTTTCCTCATGGTTTTGGAAACAGTTACATTTTCATTTGGTTTTGGTTTTCATTTTAAGCTCGTTTAGTTTATTTTCTCCTGTGAACTTAGGTAGGAAAATCTAACTGAATGCAAGAAAGATGCTTCGTGGGTGAGTATGAGTTAGTCTCAAAACCTAAATATATTTCATGTTAAAATTACTTCAGTCCTGTTTTATTCAATGAATTCCTCTTCTCTGCATGAAAGTCTAGCAGTTCCTTTCAGTAAAAAATAGATGTATTACAAATGTAGAAAGGCCAATGTGAATTTTCAGTTGTATAGTAATACACATAAATAATATATAATATATGTTTGTAGGATCTGAATGGAAAAGCTAGTTCAACAGTTCTTTTCTGCACACTCCACAACAAGCGTGACCACTGTGTATTGCTTCAGTGTGCTGAGAAACAAGTTAGATTTATGTAAATTTGCATTACATCACGTGCAATTAAAATTAATAAAAAAACACCAAATCAGAAAGAATATAAAATGTTATTTATAATCAAAAACCTGTTCCCTCAATAACATGTACGTTACGCTAGTGTCAGAACATCAGTAGTGAAGGACGAGTTAATCCACTCATTCAAAAAACTGGACTGACGGAATAACTAAGGTCGGTAACTGCCTTGGAGCTTGCTATTTAGTGCTACCTGAGTGCTTTAATTATAAGGGTGTTAGAAAGGACCGCTCCTGCCATTTCTACCCACTTTTTTTCTTTAATCTTCTTTTCCTCTTCCCCAGCAGAAGCAGCAATATTGTGGACTCCAAGGACTTGTTATTTAAAATCCTACATATATCTATATTAGCATGTTTTAGATTTCTTCTACTATTAAAAGACTGTCAGGAGGACATAGCTGCAATTTGTGGCAGAAGTGGAAGAGGAAAGGGATTATTCACAATATCAATGTTCATTGTCATATGGAAGATGTAATACTTGACCATATAAAATGGGATTCTGTTGTAAATTTGTGGAGCTCCTAATTTTTAAGATAGGGTTTAAATTTTGCAGCCTAAGGAGAGGTACATACAACCATAGGCAGAGACAATTAGAAGTAGCATCTAATTTGCAGCAACTGAGTTATTCATAAGCCAGCAATAGACCAATAGGATTTATTAAAGGCCTCAGAAAAAACGAGTGGCAACAGTGGTTCATACATTGATAGAGAATGAGATACCTCTCTGCATCGGAAGATAGAAACCATGAAAACATCGGTTAGAAGGAATTCACTGTTCACCAACTGTTCACCAGCACAGGATCATGAGAAAACATGCTTTTTGTTTTGGTTTGGCTTGGTTTTTCTGGCAAGGAGGTCTTCCCGGACATTATTAAGAAGTGTCTTCATCTGCTTTGTTACTCCCCTCCAAGTAGCTGTAGGCTGCTGTTAAAATTCCCCTGTGTTCCTCTTCTATTTCAGGAACACATTATAGCCATTATAGCAATTAATTTCATGGTGGTAGAATGAAAACAAATGGATTGTCTTTTAATTTCTTCCTTAGTCTTCTCATTGCAGTGGTTGAATTACCCATTTCATTGAGAAACCTTGATGTTTCTCCTTTCTGTTGAAATAACTCACCTTCTTTAACTTCTGCGAGGGGAGGCTTGTGGCACTAATAGTGGAAGTTCTTGTATTTTAGTATTTTCTGGGAGCTCGAGCTGTTCCTGTAATCTTTCCAAGAGGAGAAATTCTTCTTTTTACTAATACAAGAGATGGTCATGAAGAGTATGTAGAATTACAGACAGCAACACAAGTAAAGAGGTGCTAACCTCTCCTGCTGTGTAAAGTGAAGGTGTCTCCACTTGCAGAACAGCAAAATACGTGCCCACACAAACCACCACCAAAGGCAGAATGAAGACTGGTCTATTTTACAGCTTGAAAAGCAGTTTCTTGTGTTTTAAATGCAGGTTTCATTCCCCAGCTGAGTGTTTACAGGTGTTACAAGAGCTTTGATCTATTCAGGTATTATTTGTAATTGATTAAACTCAACCCTTTTTGCAAAAGGATACTAATCCGGTTTGGTGTGACAAATGCTAATCTAATGAATATATTGTCACTCTTTGTCTTACCGTAATTCATATAAAGAAATAATAAACCATCTCTGTTAACAGGGAGTATTTGGAGAGCAGTCATGTGCTATATGGAGAAAGAGGAATATGTGTAGCTTCTAGAATAATCACCAAGAGCAAAGAAATGCTCTTACTTAATCCTTGCATTGATTCATTCAAAATTTGCAGGTTTTTTTTTGCCTTTTTTTTTTTTAAAATGAACATAACCTTACAAATCATTAACAATTAAAAATGTTTTATAATGTATACAGATTTAAAGGGAAAAATATTTCATTTATTTTAAATAAATCCAAATGCCACTTTTGTGCCGCTTCCACGGCATGCTGTGTAAGCAATAAATAGTCCCTGTATTATGGGGAAAGTTGTGTGAAGGGGAGGAGGGAGCTAACAGTAGTATAAATGCTAGAGAGCTGATTCAATGGCTGCTGGCCATAAGGTCATTTTTCCTGATTTTATATAAAATAAGAAGACAATAAGGAAGCAAAATTTGATGTCATGGCTGTTAAATTCTGCAATTTATACTTCCATTGATCAGAAAATGAATTTATGGTCTACATATTTTCAGCCTTGTAAAAGTCCACATAATTTAATTGCTAATCTAAGGTCAAAAGCAAATTAACATAATCATATCTGAACTGCACTGTCCCCAAATCCCCTGACTCCTGCTATTAGAAAAACTGTTCCCATGGGTTCTTGGCCCTATTAAAGTTGTTCCTAGCCTGGTGAGCTAAGCTTTGCAGGGGCAGGTTATGACAGCCTCTCTGAATAAGCAGTCCCTAGCTGATGTTTTTGTGGTCGGTAGGATGTAGGCCTTTTGTGGGGGATATTGAGGCTACCGAGAGACCGTATATCAGTCCTGATGAATGGTATGATTTCCCCTTCTTTGGAGTCAGTTCTGTTAATGTGGAATTACAGGTTTCAAGTGTTTTATTTGAGGTTGATTTTGTTTTTGATTTCCTCATCTTATCACTTGTTATCATAGTGTTCAGCTACATTGTATTTCACTATTCAGACTTAACATGCTTTCACTGTCCTGAGCGTATTTTTTTAATTAATGTCTTCTCTATGTTGTAAAAGCCTATTACTTTTGAAGTGCTGTTGCAAGTGCTTAAATCTTCAGTTAAAAAAAAAGAGAAGAGGAAAAAAAAATAAAACACTTTGCAGGGTGTCAGAAGACTTGTAATAAGAAGTGCACTTAATGCATTAATGTGTCTTGCTTTAGACAGGCTTCCAGGCTTTGATCTGCAGAGGTCTTCAGGCACTTGACTCCTGCAGCAGGATCTCTGTTTGTTGTTTCTTTTATAATGCAGAAGAGAATTAGGGAACTTGGTATAAGCTTTTTGAAGAGTGGAACACTGAAGAAAAAAACAAACAAACAAAAAAACATCTGCCATGTGATAAATTGGGAAATGAAGACATGGGTGAAGTAAACAAATGGTGTCCCTCTGGACAACCAAACTGAGAGTTTCTGCAGTTTTATGTGGCTATCTTCCACTGTACATCTGGAGACACCCAAGCTGAGTTCCCCTGAATGAAGTTCAGGCTCTCCTGGGCTTGCACCTCATGCGGTGTTTTCATGCACCTCAGTTTCATCCATGCAGAAGTGCACAGGGTTTTGCACTGCATGTGGTCTCATGTATGGTTTCATCATCACATACAGAGGAGCTAGTGAAGTCTTCCTTCTGGACTCAGCTGGACATGATTAAATGGCTGTGCATCAATTCCCGGCTGGGTTTGGTAGAAGGAGGTGGGGAAGTTCTGCTCCAGGCACAGTTTTGCAGTTAGATTTGTTACAGGAATCCAGCTCGTGCCTGGTGCAAGCGAGCCCTGTTGCAGGACCCCATGGCAAGAGCAGGAGGCAGGGTCAGACTTTCAGTCAGTTGGTACCAAAATGAGTACTCTTGCTGTGCCGTGCATCATGATAGAGATGAAGGCAGTTAGTCCTTTTGGAGAGATCTAATTTAATTATTCATTGTGAACTGTTGAACTCTGTACTTGCCAGGACGTGCACATTTTGAGCTGGTTCATAAGCAGAGGGCAGTATATGAGGGAATCATGTTTAAATACTGTATGAGTGCCTGCTAATTATTTGCTTACTGATCCGCAGAAGTAAACAAAAATACCAGGAATTAAACTAATCATTGAAGTTAGCATTAGTGAATAGTCCTGCCTTATGGAAAGACAAACATTTTAAGAAAAAGATGCTTTTTAAGAATAAGGCATTTTTTTTTACTTGTTCCCATTTACTCTGAACAATTTTTGACTGGGGGCCTTGTGGTGCTCAGAATGTGTGGACTAGTAACATTTATGGATAACTGAGTAATATCTTATTTACATTTCCATAATACAAGCAACACCTGACAGAACACAAACACAGTGCAGCCTAAGTGCACTGCTTGTTACCACTAGCATGACTAAGTTCAGTAAGGAAATACAGGTGATGATAATTTAGCAGATGGAAAATAACTACAGTATTCAAGAACCGAGACATGTTTGCACTTGGGTAACCTTTTATATATAGGAAATAATATATTTGGAAACTGCCTGATCAGGCCTCAAACCAGCTTGTGCCAGGTACATATTCTGTCTTCTATAACCAAGAGGAGTTCCACTTATATGTACCTATTTGGTGAATAAAGGCCTCAGATCTCATCTAGCTATAATTCTTATAGATTGTTAAAGCCCTTCATACAAAAGACAGAGGCATGAGCTGTAAGAAAAAAACATGTTGTGTAACTAGTTCCTGTTATGCTAAGAACAGTCATGCTCATTGCCCTTCTGACCTGGAAAAGGGGGAATTTATTTGACAGGGCATCTGACAGAAGGAAAACTCAGAACAAATAGTTCCAGAAGAGACAAGCAGACAGTCCAACACAAAGGCTGTGCAAATGAAACTCTTGCCAGACTCATCTGTCTTACACATTGAAAGCTGCTTGTTACAATCAAGCAGAATAATTTAATTGCTTAAAAATTGTAAATGGTTCTTCTGTACCACAACTTGTATATGCTGAACAAATAATGACTTGATTAGGCTGCTGAGAGGCTCAGAGCTATAAAATGGTATTTACTTGGCAGTGTCGGTGCAAAAGGAGAACTGTTTCTGTCCACAACACTCCACATAGGTATAAAATGTACCTTTGGCATCCAACATTATGTAAAGATTCCTTTAACACAGTTCTCCCTATTCACTATTCCCACTGTTACATGCTTGCTGCCAGTAGGAATTTTATTGTCAGATTCATTGGAAGAAAGATGTAGAGCTAAAAATATTTGGTGAATGCAACCTGAAAAAAGGCACTGCTCGGAGTGAGACCCTACTGACAGCCTGAATTAAGTCCAGTTAGCTTTAGCACTCCTAATACTAAGACGTCCTGATCACTTTCAGCAGTAAGAGTAAAGGGGTCAAAATCTGATTCTAGATGAAGTGTCTAGCTCTACTGAGGCTGGTTTATATTAATCACAAAAATAACAGTAAAATTATCTAGGTTATCTCTGCACCAGATAACCTCTCTTTAGCGTCTCCATGTATTTTGGTTATTCATTTCAAATGTTAATTTGAAATTTATTGAATGGATCACTTTTGTTAGGTTGGAAGATCAATCTCAGTATGAGTGCTTACCAGGAAATAACTATCATTATAAATGTAAATAAATCATTCCTGGGGTTGTTTTTATGTGTATGCGACTATTTCTTGCAGAGACTCAAGGAACTGAAGCAGAGGGAGTTTGCTCGAAATGTAGCATCGAAGTCGAGAAAAGATGAAAGGAAACAGGAGAAAGCCCTTCAACGTTTACACAAGTTAGCTGAGCTAAGGAAAGAGACAACGTGGTAAGTACATGGCTGCTGAAACACAAAGAATACCTTAAAATAATCCTTCACCTATTTGCTGATGCTCTGGGACACAAATCTGTTGGAATCCCTCAGCTGGAGCCCAGCACACTCATTTTTATGGCATTTCAGAAGCAGTATGTGTATGGTAATTTGATTCACACTATGTGAAAAAATGTGTGTTTAACATTGCTTTTCCAGTGGAGCTAAAATGACATGTATTTTTAGTTTAAAAAAAGATGTTTCATATATTTTTCATAAAACCAGGCACATTGGTTGAAAGCTTAGTGAACTAGGTCATGCATTTGAAGGCTGACACTACTCCATTGATGAGGTGAGGAATACAGTGTTGTTCTAGGATATAACAGATCTCTGTGATTTAGTTTTCAAACTGCTTGCCTGGGAAAGCATCCAGAAATCTATTCTTAAATCTCAATAACTGGATTATTTTTTATATTGAAAGGTAAGTGCTCCTTTTCCTCAGCTCAACGGAATGTTTACTTCTCACTGCAGAAGTGACTCCTTGCTAATCATACATTTTACTACTGAATCTAGACATACAATTGAAATTAATATTAAGATTGCTGGCAGTGACTCTATTCTTACTTAAATATGACACATTTATGATACTGAAAATATATGTTCCAACTTGACCTTTCACCATGGAATCTCAGGGGGGAAAAACAAATGCTGAAATGAAAATGTTTTCTTTTCACCCAGGCTTCATCTCACCAGATGAACTAAGAGAAGTCAAATCATATGACTTGTAGTTCTTGTTCAGTGATAGTCTCTTGCTCTATTTGTTTGTATGGTGGGCAGCACGCTGACACAGAGTTTCTCTAAGCAGTTGGACATGACATGAAAGTTGTGAAGTCTGTTTGACATGAGCAGTGTCTCACCTAATTTATTTTATTTTATTAAATATTTTTATGGTAAGTCATGTGGAAACTTTTTTTTCTTTCATCAGTGTTTTAAATTTCCAAATCAATACACAAGGCCCACCATTTTTGTGTTCCCAGCTTTAGATATCGTTCCCCTTAAGCATACTCAAAATCTGAATTTGGCATATTTAAGAAGCAAAAGGAAAAAGAAACTTATTGCTCCCCCTTTTCCATGTTAGTGAAGCACAGATTTTGTGGGTCTTCTTTGTTACTTTTTTTTCAGTGTCATCTTAATTCCTGAAGGAGAATTTCTCTGAGCTTTCTCTATTAATAATTGCTGTATGCTACTATTTTGTGTCCTTAGAGGTATGATATAAACAGACACACAGAACTTGTTTTAACTAGTATTTTCTAGATTGCTTTTGTACAACAGTATCTAAAGGGGGCCTACAAGAAAGCAGGAGAGGGACTCTGTCAGGGAATGTAGTCGTAGGACAAGGACTAATGGTTTTAAACTAAAAGAGGGTAGATTTAGATTAGATATTAGGAAAAAATCCTTTATTATGAGAGTAGTGAGGCACTGGAACAGGCTGCCCAGAGAAGCCATGGATGCCCCATCCCTGGAAATGCTCCAGGCCAGGCTGGATGGGGCGTTGTAAGGAGCCTGATCTGGCGGGAGGTGTCCCTGCCCCTGGCAGAGGGGTTGGAAGTAGATGGTTTTTAAGGTCCCTTCCAAACCAAATCATTCTATGATTCTATGAAGAAATCGCCATTTTATTTTGTTAGAGAAAGGGTTTTTAAGTGTGTGTGTGTGTATGTATATACACATACACATAAATATTCAATTTATGAAGAACTGAACAGGGCAGGAATTTTCATAAGAATGCCCCTGATTTCTAGACCCAATAGATTGCATTTGTCATTCTTGAACTCAGCACTTCTTGGGGTCCTATATTATGTTTGTAAGTTTTTCCAGTGACCAATCATGTAGTATTGCTCTGCACAGTAAAATGGAACAATTTGGTTAAAAGAAAAAAATATATATATAAAAAAAAATGTTGTAATGTAGGTCCATTACTCCTCATGTTGAACAGTTCTGTGGATCCCAGAAAACTGGCAGCTTAAGCAGTTTTTGCTCTTCTCTTTCCTTCCTATTAAGTCAAATAGAACAGATGGGAAGAGGACATGAGATGAAGAACAGAAGTAGACAGAGATAATTTTTTTTTTTTTCTCAAGAGGGATGAATCACTTATTGCACCACTGTCAGCTGAAACACTTTCCCTGATATTATTTTTCCATGAAAGAAATTGCTGAGATTGTGACAGGTCTGTGAACACAAATAGGAAAGAAACTGCTGGGTGATTGCCTGTGGGTGGAGAAGCAGTCACTAGGATCATGACTAAGAGGGAAGTGATCTATGAGGTGCTCTCTGTTTTAATATATTTTGAAGCACAAAGGAATTTAAAACCTCTGCTATTTGTAGTAATAGTATTGTAACTGTGATGTCCTACTGGGAGGAAAAGCAAGATTTCTAGGGAAGTATACAGTCTTTTATTAGGCCAGCCAATACATCTAGGAAAAGTGAGCTACTTTATAAGAACTTTGATAACCTCACATGAAGGAACTGTGGACACAATATATGCTCTGTTTTTTTTATACCAGTCTTATTATAAAATATGTCTTTTTTTCACATTCTAAATCTGTATGTCCATAGATTCTTCCCCTTTGGTTAAAAATCTTTTAGATACCGATGTAACACCATGTTTATGCCTGCATTTCTCTGAATTGTGCTTACTCTGAGTTTTGTTTATCTTCCCAGTGCTCCTGGAAGTGGTCCCATGTTCAAATCCACTACAGTGACTGTGCGAGATAATTCCAATGATATCCCACAAAATACTGCCATAGATTCTGCCAACAAACAGGATTTCAGCTGTACATTAATAAACGATGGGCAGAACTGCAAAGATGCTACTTCAGTTATTTCCTCCACTCCTGAAAATGCATGTAGTAATAAATCGGACACTAACAAATTTGGAGATCAAGTTCAAGGAGCTCAAGGACAACGAGTTGGGTTCTCTTTTGCTTTTCCTAAGAAAGCAGCAGTCAAACTGGAGTCTTCAGCTGCCGTTTTCTATGAATATAATGATGAAACATCCACAGAACATGGATTTAGTAGAAGAAGTAGGTTTGTTCCAGGAGTTTGTAATCTTCAGTCTCCATCAGCAGCAGAAGCAGTCCTGTGCCCCGAGGAGAAAAATAGCTGTTTCCACCCAGTGGTGGAAAAATGCACTGACACAGCAGAAGCTCCCGAAACACAGGATTCAAAGGAGCTGGTTAGTGAAGAAAGTAGAGAGCTAGAGAGTCCTGTATTAATTCCTGCTGTTTCCCATTCAAAGCAGCTAGTGTCTTCTGACATGGATGGCTGCAATACTGATGGAAATACAGCAGATGTACCAGGTCAAACACTGTCCACGGTTGTGGACAGTACTCATAACCTACCCCTGGGCTGCAGCAGTTGTGATCTGCTGGGAAATGGGACTATCAGTCAGACTGTGGTGGAGGATTGTCTATCCCTTCAGAACATTGTAGAGGAAAATGGTAAAGACGGGAACAGTGATGCAGTCACAGTTGAAACTGAAATAAAGAATCTGGAGACAGATCCATTAGTTCCATCACATTCTGAAGATGGTAGTAGAGCCCCCCAGAGCAAACTGGACATGCACAAGCGATCTTGTGAACCATTTGTTCCTGTTCTTAGCAAACATGGAACAAATATTCTTCAGTGGCCATCAGAAATGTTAATTTACACGAGTACAGATCCATCTATTTCTTACAGCTGTAATCCTTTATATTTTGACTTCAAGTTGTCAAGAGTGAGTGACAACCAAGAAAAGCCCAAGCATCAGCCAAGCATACCTCATTTGCCACTCACAACTGAATCCAACCATAGCTCATTCTCAGATTTTACAAATAAACCTGCTTCAGAGTGTGGCAATCATGAAACAGAAGTGGGTAAAAATGTGTGTGACTATACAATACCCCTTGTAAGTGATGTTCCCCTCATCAGAAATTGTGATCTTGCAAAAATTCAAAATAAAGTGTCCTTGGGTGAGTCGTTCAGGATTAGAAAATTAGAAAAGTATCACATTCCAAGAAACCACTTAAGACAAAACACTGTGATTGATGAGAAATATAACAAAGTTCGGATCAAGGAAAGTCATGAAAAATGGCTTCACAAAAGTAGAAAACGAAAAAGGAGAAGAAAATTATGTCATTGTCATCATCATCATCCTTCTGAGGAAGCAACATTTGTAGAAATGGAGATTTCCTCAGTTACTGAAAAGGAAATTAGTCACAGAGATGAAAATAAATATCCGCACTTCCAAAATAACCCAGAGAAATGTAGATGTGATGCAGGGAATATCTGGTTAGCTATGGATGAGGTACAGCAGTCACATCAGAAAGCTGGCCTTGACAATGGTCATAAAAGAAGCATGTCTACGTCAGATCACATACATGGGGACAGAGGCTCGTGTGACATTTGGAATGCAAAAACTAGGGACCGACACAGTGGTTGTAGACTGCACAGAAAGAGAAAAGCAAGCTCTCGGAGACAATTAAAGTATCTGTCTCAAACTTCTAGGAGGCACAACTGCATGTGCTCTAAGATGTGCTGTAGTTGGAAAGCCAGGAGATCGAGCTGTAGCCCAGAGCATAAATGTTTAGGTCCCTGCAGTGAGGAAAAGAGTATGAGTCAGAATCACTCCGTAAAGAGAGGTTACAACTTTCTGACAGATGAACTGGAAAAATCCCACAGGAAGCGGAGACAGCATACCTATTCCTGTTCTTCGGATGAAAGCTCGTACAGACAGACGTTTTTAGACGAAGAATATGTAAGGCAAACAAACACTTCAGGTATGCATCACAAAGAAAAATGTAAACACAGGAGGAGGAAAACTAGAATCAATCACGTATGCATTGACAGGAATACAAGAAGTGAGACCTCTAGGCCTTCTAAAGAAAACTCTGCAAATTCTACATTAAATGTTTTGGGAGAATTCTTGAGTCAAGACAACATGGAGGAAACGAATGTGGATCCCAAAGCTGATCATGCAAAAGTTACAGATGAAACAATGCAACTGGAGGAAAACAAGTCAGCCCTACAAATGGATAGTTCACATTTGTTGGAAAAAGACAAGCTGACAGATTGCGTGGCACCAGAGAGCACTCCAGGTGCATCTGCAGAAGTTGTCACACATTCTGCTGCTTCTGCTGCTGAGTGTGGGGCCCCCGCATCTGCAAACACACTGGACATTCTGGAGGATGAAAAGAAAAATGAGAATGTAAATGGTCATGAAAGTCAAGCTCGTTATAAAGCTCCACCCCCCACTAGACCTTTGGAACAAGCTCCTTCTAAATCATATGTTTGCCATTATGAATTGGCCGAGTCTCTGCCACGTGAGAAGATAAATGAGGTGACCAATGAATGGGTACAGTGTAATTCTGGTATATTTGACAGCCCACCACCTTTGCCATTCAAAGAAACACATATAAACAGTCACACCTTTTTAACTACTGAGCAGTTAATAGCCCCCTTCACCCTGCCTGACCAGACATTGATATTCCCTCCAGATAACCACGAAAAATTTAAAGACCTCCCATCCGAGGCATATCAGCAGCTCATACAGCAAAACATGCTGGCCAACAAAGTGAAGTTTACCTTTCCTCCCCCAGCCATCCAGCCCCCCAGCTCTCCGTTGCAGCCCCTACCTTTGCAGCCACCATTGTGTTCTACCTCCGTTACCACCATCCATCACACTGTCCTGCAGCAGCATGCGGCTGCCGCCGCCGCCGCCAGTACGTTTAAGGTCCTCCAGCCCCACCAGCAGTTCCTCTCGCAGGTCCCGGCTGTGTCCAGAGCGCCTTTACCTCATCTGCCGGTAGGACCTAGGCTTTGTCCAGGAGGCCACGCAGCTTTTGTCGCTCCACCGCATTTGCCGCTGGTGCCTCCCTCGGTCCTGCACCCGACCCAGCTGGCGTTCTCACCGCTGCCGCACGCCGTGTTCCCCTCCCTGCTGTCCCCGCATCCGGCTGTCCTTCCACTGCAGCCCCTCTTCTAGGACAGGTTCTCGGGGGGGGTGAAGGAGCCTTCAGATAAACAGACTTGTGGTTCCTGTCAAGTCCTCGGCTCTGCAGAATGGTTCTGTGAAATAAACTGGTCGAAATTCCTCTTTCGTTGGGAAGTATTTACTGTAAGTATAATGATGCAAACATCCATGTAAAGTTCAGACCTATACTATAAAGCACTGAATAGTCTGATACTAATATGAACTATATATATATAAGTGAAGCTCATGTCTTAGAATATGTATAATGTATATAATATGTTTATAGTTCTATAACTTCTGTTGTAAAGTATTCACTTTCTGTTTTTTATCCTCGTGTATTTGCACCTATTTAATGTTTAGACAAAGCTGATGCACTATGTTTTGTACTATGTTCTCTGAAACTGTAAATCTAGTGACAAACTATCTCTTGCAATAAATTTTTGTTAACTACTTAAGTATATCAAAAATCTTTCATTATAAGCCTCCTGGATGTCATTGCTCCATGTTCTGCATTTGAATAACATCCTCTACCCCTGCTGTGCCGGGATAATCAGGTTTCCTATCCTTCAGTGATTTATCACGGAGGCTCAGAGGCTAATACCTTGAGGGCAGCTGTCTAACTGAGCAAGAGAGAAAGGGTAACAGATCTGTTTGTGTTAGCAGCTTGATGTCACTGTGACAAATTTTTGCCTTCTTGTAGTATGTGCACAAACTGCTGACTGTTTGAGCTAATCCCTTTTCTACTAAACCACAAAAAGACTATGTAACAAAAATAACATCAGTGGTTGAAGAAAAAAAAAAAAGAGAATAGATCAACAGCGGTTTGCCTTACAGGGGAATATTCCTTGTAGTGAAATGTACAGCGTAGGGGGGCCTTATTTCCATCAAGCCTTCAGCAGATCTCCATTTTTCATGTCTACTTTTTGCACATCCACACAAGCACATGCTTAGAGGCAGCCCTGCCCATTTTGCTCTGTGAAACCCACGTTTAGACTTAGTCTGAGTTCAAATGCAGTAGTTGTCTTTGTGGTAGGCAGCATAGCTTCACTGCACAGGAAGCCTGCTCTCTGTCCCCCGTTAGATGGGGTGCACTGTCTGCCCACCTTAAGGTGGGTCTCTGATCAGAAGAGTCAGCCTCATACTTCCAAGCTTGTTTACCATCCGTGTTTACCTCAGTGGGGGACAGATCTGTCAGAGTGAAGGTTCTCGCTGCTTGTGCAACATGTGAAAACTAGCAAGAATGTATGAGCATGCAGGGGAAGTCAAGAGGAACTCCCCATGGGGAACTTGGAGTCCCACCAGGGTGTGATTCAGATTCTTACCTCATTTCACTCCCCTATTACCCACAGCATTTTGCTATTAGAAATAGATAAATTACCTAGCCTAGAAATAATAATAACATACTGCCATTATTTTTAACTGTATTTCAGAGACTTCTCCCTACCTCTGCAACCTTTTTATTGCTGTTGAACCTCACCTGACTTCAGCCAGTGAAATCTTCTCATTTGCTTTAATACAAGATATATCAGGCCCACACCTGTGATGGCCTAAAATAAAACCAGAAGTGAGGCAGAGCCAGCTCTATGAGTTAAAATGAAGTCTAGCCACATGAGTGAAACTAAGAATTTGCACCATGACCTTTAGTGCTAGAAGTAGGTCCTCCATAACAAAAGGTAGGGGCTAGCTTTCAAATTAATTAATTCTTTTCGCTTTTTTATATATGATAATAGAATTATATACAGTTGAACTGAAGGAATAGTAATTTTGGAAGATTATTAATATACATTGCATATTAATAGTTACATACATTATCCATTTGAAAAGTAATATTATATCCTGAAAGATATGTAGCTGGTTATTATTTTCTGCACCTATAGCATTAGAACTTACCTATATCAATATTGCAAGTCGTAGTATAATATTGTGTTAAAACTGTAGCGAACATCTTTTCAGCTGTGTTGGATACTGAATGGATGTGAGCTTTCCTTGTCATGTCATTACAAAGGGCTAAACTACATTAATGAAATGTCAATGAGAAAGAGTAGACAAATGGTTTGGTCATGGGCTGCTTCTCATAACCCCTGCCTGAGACTGGCACGGAGCGGGACGTTGTTGAGCATCTATCCGTATAATGCCATAAAGAAAGTATATTTTCTCTAGCTTGTAATTTCAAGTGAATGCCCATTTCTATGTATCTGGTACCTGTAAAACACATTTTAAGTGACTTTATCCTGCTTCTTTATTTCAAGAGTATGCCTGCTCAATCTGTATGTCTCCACTACCTCCTGTAGCAGGCAGGTGTCCCACGCCTGTGTGTAAGCCATGTTGCTCAAGCACTGGAACCTACATTTGAAACCTGACGGTGTGTGCTTGCCACTCAGCCTCCTACCTTAGCTGACTTGGGCTGGCTTTTGTATTTCTGTACTCATCGGCAGGAGTCAGCATATATGTTCCTTCCCCTGGATCCCAATGTCTTGTCAAAGAAAATGATCTAATACTATACACTTGAAAAAAAGAAATAATAGGACAATTGTGGTTATACATGATCCATATCCATACATCTTTATCTAGCAGGAGATTGACAAATTTCAAATTTCCAGCTGTAATGTTCATTGAAAAAATCCCATCTATTACTTTAGAAGTATTTTTATTTAAAAAAAAATGTTCAAACAACTTTGGATTTTACATTTTTTTCTACAATTTAAATTAAATTAATTCTATTTTAAGTTGTTAAACAATTTTACAACATTGCACAATTATTTATTATCTACTGTAATTGCTTTTCAATAGTGTATAAACTACTGAGAATAAAAGACTAATAACCATCAAATGTAGTAATTTTCTAACATGGTATTGCCTTTAGTGCTAGAACTGTTTGTATATGTGACTTCATATGTAAGAGTAAAAAACAATATAAAAATAAATCACAAGTTAAGTTTAAAATTGAGCACGCTAAATTAAATGACATAATAAAATATTCTTTTGAGTTTCTGTTTTATTATTAAGTATATAACTTTTAGTGTTACATAAAGGTAGTTCTTTTTCAGATTTTATCTGGCATTTTAGATTGAATGTGTATTTTTATTCTATGACTTGACAGTCTAATTTGTAAGTAAACATTATTTCAAATGCTAAATAATTGAATTTTATCATTCTAAATAAATTCCACCAAACTTGTTTAATTAATTTACTTTGGAATTTTCCAATTTTGACAAATCTAGTTCTTTTGTGTCTATGTTCCTGACCAGTTTGCCAGTTTTTAGAGTTACTGGATTGTGTTCCTAATGTAAACAGTAAAAGTGATACTATTCCTTTAATCCATCTGAATCACAGGAATTAAATCTTTAAACTGCAATGATGACCCTAAATTAGGTTATAGATTTTGTTAAGTGATTTCGCAGAACAGCTCTGCAGAGAAATGATTGAGAAGTTAATCTGTTCCGCTGAGACAAGAAGTGTATCTTTGTCCTTGGAAAGTTGCAGTCTGCCCAGACTCTGACCTTCTTGGAGCCATACCATTTTTCAGGTAACATGAGCCATAGACTAATGTCCTATAGGATCTTTCAGGCATTAAGAATCATCGTTGTCTCTTAGTGTTATGGGCAATCTGGAGTAATCAGACATTTTTGTCTTGTCTGTAAGTACACAGAATTTTTCTAATGATGCCAATACCTATGAAGAGCAAAGGAATCAAATTGTTTGGTTGGTTTCATTTTCAAACTAGAAAATATGCAAGCTTTTAACTGCTTGGGAGAAAGAAATACGATTCTACAGGAGTGAGTGATGAGTGTTCACGTACATAGAAACTGCTGATGACAAACATTAGTAAAATACCTTTTACAGAATGTTATTGAATAAGAATTTATCATTTGTTGTAACCAAACAATAATGAAATCATTATGAAGCAATTTGTTGTCTTTACTTGCAATGTTAATTTATTGGTCCATGAACATTTTACACTCAAGAAAACCAATTTATATGTGGTCTTCAGACTGCTTTAAACATCCATTTGTCTTTAAAATATACTGTATGTGATAATATGCTCCTTATACAATATATAGTTTACAACATGGTTACAATTTTTCTCTTGAGTTTATTTTCCATAATTGTGCATTTTTCTCAAAATGTGTTTCATGTTATAATACTGTTTAGTTGATAACCTGCATTTAAAATTCATTTTTTAAGTAAATTTGGTATAGATTCTTGGTTGGTGTAAATCGATGTACAGCTCCTGGCTTCAGTGGAATTTCATTGATTTGTACCAACTGAAAATTGCCATTGTTGCAGTGTTAAATATTTTGTTAACTTTCTTGGATGAAGGCAATACATTGTGACCATACGAATGTATTTTTAAGACAGTTATTTGTCTGTGACTAAGGTGGCAAATTTTAATCTATTGGGTATTTTAACATGGTGCTCCTCCTAGTTTACACATTTAAACTCCATACGTTCATTTTCTGATTTCTATTACTGTACATTGCCTAAAGACTTGATGTACCAAGCAGTGTACATATTTATGCAATATGCCGGCCTACTGTAAAATTCTATAAAGATATGTTAACTCTTTTTCTTCAAAATAAGGACATTTTTACTGTGTAGAAATCATTTGATATTTTTAAATTAACATGGCTTACTAAGATGTATGTGATTTTGTAGATTGCTTTGTTTTAATGTTTACAGTAGTTATGATCTTGTGTATTGTTTTATTTATGTTCTTCCTTCTCCCCTTTACTTCAGGAACTCTATAAAGTTTTATCTTTTTCTGTTTGTCTCTGAGTAAGATTCTCAGTGTTTCTTGGAATGGGTATGTTTATGAATAAGAACTCAACTTTCTTCTTTTTTATGTTTACTATTTTATTTTTTGCAAAAATCAGTATACTGACTGTAAGAATTATATAAGACTCCCTATTTTTGCTTCAAGCTTCTTTATTTATTTATTTATTTATTTATTTTATGGATTTTGTATACATCCGGAAGAATTTCTACCCTGAGCCTGAATTTTGCCCTGCTGGTGAAATTCTGAAACCGATGAAGTCTAAGGAAGCTTTGCCATTAATATTACTCAGGATTTATTTTGATCTGGGACATTAGATCTATTTATTTATTAAAATGCTCTAATACTTACTGCTTTCAGTAGAATAATAATTTCATAAGGTATTAGAAAAAGCACAACCCAGTAATAGAAAAAGAATAGTTAATCTATTTTAAGTTATTTGTTTAGCTTCTTTGTTGTAAGGATGTTTTTGTAATCAATGGCCATAAAGTTATCTTTTAAATTTCTGTTACATGTCATCAATGTTTTGAAACACATATATGCACCTTCTATTCTGATACCAAAGAAGAAAACACAGCTAATGAAAACTCTGGGTTTTCTACCTGTACAGGCTCCTTTAGAAGGTTTTTGCAAGCAGGAGTACAATATTGAGGTAAAATAATGTATCGGTGGTCTTTATTTTTGCTGGGATAAGATCAAAACGTGCAAATCCATGTAGAAAAAACTATAAGTAAGTTAGTTTAAAATGTGAATCCACAATGGGTATGATATTATGTATGTGAATTAAAGAAGGTTACTGTTAAATCAGCAGTGGTCTTTCTGTTTGCTATGAATGAGATTTCTAAGATTGTTTTGGTTTTGTCTTAAAAGAAACAGCAAACAGGAAAGTACTTTTGTAAATGGATTTTTTTCATGAATTGTAGATAGTACCTGCGTACGTTCCTCATGGATGAGAAACAGCAAGTAAGTATTGCACATTCCAAATCAAACATTTTCCAAAGAAATGTCTTGCATTTCCAGGGCAGCCATATGTTATATACTTGATAGTCGTATTGTAGTCAATCAGAAACCTATTGAAATTAGAGTATTTACATTACTGTGAATATAGAGAAAATGAAGGCCAATTCAAGTCCAAAACTACTTAAAATGCAATTCAGGATAATGACATAGGTAATTTGACCCCAAACCTTCTTGTATATATTGAAACAAAGAGAGGACAATCACTATAAGACATGCTGAAAGGATGAAACCTGCATCTGCAGTGCCTAAATAATACTTTTTCCTTGTGAAATTGTAATTGGAAATGGAAGTTTATTTGAATTTTAGTGATGATACATATACATACATGTACAAGCATGTGTGTTGTGGCATGAACTTACCAGGTTACCGGTTCAGTATTCTTTTCTGGACGGAATTTTGCACCTGTAATTAAGTAATGGTAAGAGTGGCTTGTTTGGAATGCAGATAGCAGAACAGAAGCAACTATTAAAGGGAGGAGGGGAAACACTGACATAGAGCAATAATAAGAAAAAATAACAATAATAAGAAAAAAAATATATTTTTCTCTCTAGGTTGTAGGGAAGTTTTTTCAAGCTATTTCATCTGTTTTTTTTTTTTTTTTTTTTTTTTTTTTTTTTTTTACTTAGCTGTATTTTGTGTCTTTTTTATATATTTTTTTATTATTATTTTTTTTTTTTCCCACTTAAATTAGCAGTGATTTCCTTATTTCCTGATTTCCTTAGTATGCCTTTTGGTAGGTGGTATGTCAATCCATCACTGTCAAAAAAAGACAGGATAGTGAGAGGAGATTTGCATACAGTTTGCTCTAAGTCCCTCTTCTCTCTGGAGAAATTATTCAGTAGAAGGAGTTCTCAGTGTGCAAAGCAAGCACATTGCTCTCTGCTACTGCCCACAGCTGCACATTGTTCTCTCCTTCTGCTAACAGGTTATCTTCTAGAAGCAGAAGAAATAAAAAGGAAGGTGTTTTCATCTGCCAGCACCAGTTTACCCAGAACTAGGTGCAAAGAAACCTGTTGGAGAACTATCCATGTCAATCGCTACCCTTGAAGGACAATAGAAAGTGGTTTGTGGAAGGTTCCCTAGAGGAAAAGATGCAGGTACTTCTGGAGAGAAAAAAAAAATAGCATTGACCCTGGCAATGTTCATAGAGGTAGACAGCAACACAAAGATATACAAGGAGGGCCAGGCATAAAGGGGTCCAGTTGCAAAGGTTTTTAAAGATAGGAACAAAGAGCTTTAGAGCTTTAATCAACGCTTCCTGGGCCTACTGAGGGTAGTGATAATTAATCTCTAGAAACCTCCCTTCATCCTTCTATTCAGTTCTCCTCGGGAGTACTTTTGTTTTTTAACCCCTGGATACCAAAAGATGGGTTTTGCTGACACTGGACTGTGTGGCATTATCCTGAGCAGTGGGATGGATGAATCCTGAAGTACCAAGGGAACTAATTACCTGGAAAGGTTTAAGTAGCAAACACCTATCAGAATGTTTTTCACAGAGAGCAAAGCTATGTAGAAACATGAGTGGAGACTATCTGCAGCTGCACATCTAAGAGGTTTTATTTGAGATTTAAATGTTTTAGACTTTCCACTGCTGTGTCACAGTGTGATGTACTGTATCAAAGCTGCTTCTTTCCATCATTTTTCATTATCACGCAAGGTTATGTAGCTTAACATAGCTGATAGATGTGATTTGACACATCACAAGCAGATGCGTCAGCAGGAGTATCTAAAAATGACACAATTTGCTCAAATACTGTGGTTACAAAAATATCCTTCTTGTAAGTTATTTTAAAATAAAAGTGTATATATTTTGATGACAGTGCTGCGACCCCTGCCCAGAATATTTGGGAAGCTATCAGCTGTTTTACAACATAACCTTACAACAGGAAGAAGTGGAAGATTAAGCAGATATTACCACAAAGGGATTTTTTTTTTTTTTTTTTTTCTGGAACATTTTATGTAATTTTAGCAACAGGAAAACAAAATCCATGTGGTCATCAGGGATTCCTTGTCTGTGACCACTCAGCACAGACAGCTGTCTGAAATCCAGTGGCCTTGTAGACGGAGAAAGCTCCATAGAATAACTGGCAAGCTGTCTTTCCATCTTTTAAATCCATAATGCATGTATATACATATCATTAATAATTCATACTGATGGAGAGCTCTTGCCCAAGAGCTCTCCCCTATCAGAGAAAATAAATTGTTTAATGATGTCTAGGATAGAAATAAGAGTCTGGATCTAAATTCAGCTATTATAAAACAGTACTAGGCATACAGTGCACACTTCCATAAACAAATAAAGTCATTACAGTTTAAAAACAATGAAAATAATAATAAAAAAAACATTTAAACAATATGCAAAGTAAATATTTTTTTAATTCTCCTCCCCTCCCTCCCCACCCGCCCCCAAACCAAAATGCCAAGTACTCATAGTAGCAAATATTCTTTGATAGTCTTCAAGGGTGGCCCTAGTGCTGTTGCAGGTAGGCAGTAAGGATGAAGTTCATTGTTATAGACTAAACCTAGATTCGTAGGGAGGCAAAACTTGTTTTGGGGATGGTAGATTTCTGAACTGGATGTTAGGTGGAAAAGAGTCTGGGATTGCTTGGTGTGGTGACGGGTCACTAAGTGGGTTTAGGTGGCAGAGTGGGTGGGACGGAGAGTGGCTTTTGAGATTCAAGAGCAGAGGAAGACACCCACTGGGTGTCAGCGCCATCGAGGGAAAGCAGGGTAAGGAGATGTCAGTGGGTGTGTTGCAGAGGTGGGCAAAATGATGAGGAATGGAAAGGAGGCCTTTACAGCAAGATGTTGCAAATTGTCTATGCCCTCTGAGCATTAGCTAGTTCAGGCAACTGTCTAGTTTTCATATGTTTTTTTTTTTTTTTTTTTTTTTTAATAAAATGGAAGATGGAATTTTCTTCCTGCTTACAAGTGAGTAATAATGAAAGACTCAATAGTGACTGAAATCTTGTTTTTCAAACCCCAGCAACTGAAGTCTTCCTCATGAGAGTGAGAACTTACTCACCTGGATAGTCCCCTGTCCTGCTAGTGTTCTGCCAGGGAGTGTCATCCAGAACAGATTGCTTCTGATCATCAGAAACAAGCATATCCAGGTACTAGATGGAATGAGATTCTCATGTTTTACGTCTGCCTCAATTTTCCTGTAGTTTCACATACCTACGATAAAAACAGACTATTTCAGTGTAGTGTTGTTTCAGACTGTACTTACTTTTCTTCATGATTTAGTTATATTTGTATTCAGTCTGAGATAATTCAGCTTAAAATATTTTCCCTTTTCTATTAAATGATTTTTTCTTTTTATTACACAGAATAATTATGTATCCTGCCCCTAAAACTGAATTAGCGAGTCCAGCAAGTAATATGTGACTCTCTAATGTGATAACAAATATGTAACTAGGATAGGGGTCTTTTGCTTTTCTAGATTTATGAAAGCATAAATAAGTAGGCACTGGTTTGACCTGAAGTCATTCGTTTTTGTATGCTCACTTACACCATCTATATCTGATGGAGTTTTGTAGCTTGAAGCTCTGATCTTTGTAGCTTGAACTATTCTGGGTCAATAAGATTTTGGTTCTAGGAAGAAATATTTAGCTCAGAAATCTCAAGCCAAGGTCTGGATTTTGGATTTGGATAATTCATTTTCACAGGCAAACTTTTCAAGTAGGCTGATGTTTGACAGCTTTGTGTATCTTGGGGAATTTCCAAAGCCATTTAAAGGCTCTGAATGCTCTTTCTGAGTCTACATAAAAAATGTTTTGAATTTTCTCTTTCCACAAATCTATCACACTGCTTATCAGTCTCATGAACTTAGCCGTTTCCTTGGAGTTCTAGCATGCTAAGCTAAACTCAGTTCTCATTTCCTCCTAACTTTCGGGTCTTCTGATGCTCCTTGCCAGAAGTGTGCTTTAAAGCTACTGGTACTTCAGCTGTCAAAAAGGATGATGAAAAAAATACCCCTCCCTTCAAGGGGATTCATTTTGCATTGCAAAATGCAAAGGAAAATAACAACAAAAATATCCTGCCTGCGGTTGTCATACACGTGAGGCATATAGACATGTAGCTGCATTTTTGGGGATAGGAAGGCCTTTTTGTTACTACTCTCAGACAGTAGTAGATATTCATGTTACAACAGATGCAGGATCCTGAAACTGTTGCTGTACTGTAAGGAGGGGGAGTACATGTACATGAAGACAGACGTGAGAGGTCATCGATGTGATTTTTGTCTCAGTCACAAGCATGGTATGTGAATTAGGACAGAAATAATTTCACTCTGCTTCCTTTAGGAGACCGAAGCAATTGCAATTACTTTCTAATATAGTGCGTTCACTTATCTTCTCAAATAGTACATGAGAAGATGAAATGTATTTTATTAGCTTCTAAGTTTATGACATTTTCATCTAGAAAAGGAGAGAGAATATTTTTAATGTTAATACATTGATTTTTGATGTAAAAAAAAGATTTACATAATAAAAAATTCCGAACTAATTGTAAGCTGAGCATCCAAAAACAATATTAGGTGCAATTAATCATAATTTCTTATTATTTTTCTCCACACCACTGATAAAATTTATATATATTTTTTATGTTAGGAAAGGGAAGAGCAATTTAAACTTGCGAATTCTAATAGTACACCTCCTAAAAGAGGATCTCAAGTCACTTTAAATGGTTATAGAAATGTTTAGGCTTTCTTTGGGTTATTTCATTATTGGCTATAATAAGCTCACAATCCACAGTAACATCATGTAACTGTTTTGATCAGGGAAAGGTAAAGAAATGAGGAAAATAAACCTTGTAATTGTGGCAACTGGGAGGCATTCTGTAGCAGCTCTTATAGATACGTAGGCATCTTGTGAGCAGTTCCACAAGATGTTCTGTCACCCAGCAAGGACAGAAATATAGACTACTGTAGGATTGAGTTTGGTCCCAGATTCTAATCAGACCATAAACAATGGCCAAGTTTCATAAACATTGTGGAGGTTTGTAGTGGTTATGCTCACCAGTGCCAATAATCTAACTTTAAATCAAATTTTCAGACCCTGGCTCTTAGCTTCTGCTCAGTTTGAGTAATAAAATGCATAAAAGGGGGATGATCCACATGAAAATCTATTCTCATTTCACTGGGCTTGAGAAATGACCCAGAACCATTTATTTCTCTAGTGTTTTAGCTAATGTTTTAATAATGCAACCAGCATTCTGACTATGCACTTAGTGGTTTTGAACTAATATGTACTGTGAAGACATTTAAGACCTTTTTTTTTACAGTATGCTAAAGCAAGAGCTCATTCCACTCTCTCTAACAGTAAATAACTCTTTCTGTACATGGATATCTCACCATATCTTAAAGTAAGCACTGTTTTTCTTCTAAATGTGATGAGAAAAACTTATATGGGAAAGCAACTTGGAAAGAAGAGTAAAATCAAACAACAGATCCCAACAGCTACCTATGCGCATAGGATAGGTATGTGTATTTTCTTGAGAAAACAAACTACAAAATCAAGTCCAGGCTTCCTTAGCAGAAATTTCAAAATATGGCTAGTTGTCTGTTGAACCCCAGATTCAACTTAGCAAGACAGTAAGGAAAAAGGAAAAGAAAAAAAAAAAAAAAAGAGAGAGAGAGAGACTGCCTTACAGTTAATAGACTAGCAGAATTCATATGCAAGTTGTTTCCTTTCGGTAGAATATAATAAATGAAATGAGTTTGCAAATGTTTCTGTGCACTGCAAACAGCTGACACAATGCTATGCACATCTATGTCAGTTGGCTCTGGTACTATCCCACGAAAAGTGACTGCATGTGAACAGGGGGGAAACGGTCTTCAGCTTGTCCAAAATGCAAAACTGTGCTTGGTAAATGCTTGGGAAAATGTGAATTGGTTTAAGCTAGGTCTGTGCCAGGTGGTATACTGAGCCTTGTAATCAAGCATGAGCCAGTGCTCTGTAACTCTCTGAGGAACACTTCGATTTATGTTTGAGGTGCAGCTAAAATACCCACAACTTCATAAAGTGCAGAATATATAGCTATCCAATTATATATGTAATACATATAAATATATACACATATATAAAATAATATTTATATAAATTATATACATATATAAAATAGCATATATATAGATATATAAAATAAATATATAAAATATAGGTGTTCAATTATATAATTTATTTTTTTTCCAGGAAAAATACCCCCCAGTCAAACAAAAGATGTAGATGTAGAGCTTAGATTTAGATGTAGATTTAGATGTAGAGCTTAGGGATATGATTTAGTGGAAGATTTGTTAGCGTTAGGTCAGAGGTTGGACTCGGTGATCTTGGAGGGCTCTTCCAACCTCGACTATTCTGTGATTCTGTGAAAAGAAGCAAGGAAACAAACAAACAAACAACAACAACAAAAGAGCTGGAATGAAAACAGTATCACATATCCAGCCAGTAATTTTTTTAAAAAAATATATTTTTTAATGATTCTTGATTTATTTATTAGTAAGTTTATGGCTGCTTGAAATCACAGGGTACTGACCTCAGATGCCGAGAGCTCATTTTCAGCCTTGTTTTTGTAGGTGCATTATAGGAGAGGACAGACAGACAACAGATCCAATAATGTGTATCAAATAGATCTGAGCTTACTGAGTGCCATTTACTCTATTTTGCTGTCACACAGCAATATTTTTTTCTCAAGTTGCTGCATAGTCTACTTCAAAATCAGAAAGTAATCGTGCATTTTTGCAATGCACAATTTTGAAGAAATCTTTCTTTTTACAGTGACAATGATGACCAGTGATTTTCTACCTATCTACAGTGGGTCATCGCTGTGTAGAAATTTCTTTCAGACTGAAAAATGACATCATAAGCCACAGCAAAAGTGTAGATACATTGCTGTCAGGTCATATTGAAAGAATGTGAAATTTTGTTCAATTATGCGATGCATAATTTCACTTTATCTTGATGTTCTAGGTGGGTGCTGTGTCATGGGAGGGAGTACACACAGTTGCCATAGGAATGGTACATACAACAAAGCTTCTAAATAGAAAGTAGTACATTTGAGTGACATGTTTTGATGCTTGTCACTTTTGAACTATTTTTTATGTACAATATTTAAAAGCTAGGTATTTGGAAATAAGCTTTATCCAGAAGAGGTAGAAAAAACCTTAACATGCATCTCAACAAAAGACAAGAAATATCTAGCCATGTGTAAGTGCACAGCTTCTTGTCAGCTTGTGCATGATGCATAGCCGAAGAGATCTGAACAGGCTTTTTTCATGCCTATTGCATTTTTACTCATCATCTGGTTTGCTCTCTCATGATTAATGTTTTCCATTCTAGCAACCTTACTTCTTTTTTGGAGGTTTAAAAAAATATTATAATAGTCGTAGCTGTTATGAATTTAATTCTGATCTGCAAGAAAATATAAGCAAACATTTTCATTTTTAACATTTTAATCAATGGCTTTCAATTACAAACAGAGAATGCACTAGCTGGAAGCATTCCTTACCAGAGGGTAGATTCTACCCCTATTAGTTATCCACATTGCGTTATTCAGATGTCCATGGTTTAAAACATCAGCTCCAGAAATGATGTGGTATTTACAAGCACATTTCAAGTACAGGGTCTTTAACTAATGAATGCTAATAGGAGCAGAGAGGTGGGTGACCACTTTTTCTTGGGTGCGTTGCCATGAAGTAGCACTGAATATATGAACAGAGTGGGTATTCGCATTTCTTTTAATATCTCCTAGTTGCACTTCATTTTGAAGATCCTTGCTTATGCTTGTCTGAATTTAGGCTTCATGTACTTCAGAGTTATATCTCTACAGTAACCTGCTGTTCATGTCTTGTTTTTTAATTTTTAGAAGTTTTGTTGCTGTTTTCTTTCCCCTCACTTACATTTCCTCTTACAATAATGTGCAATCCTTCCATGTGTGCATCCTAGTGTTGCAGCAGAGAAACCATTAGGAAAACAACAGTTGATCATGGCAGTTTATGAGGCAAAATCCCATGTCATTAAAAAATATGTAGCCAGGAGCATAACTTCAATTGAATAACTTAACTTAAATTCAGCATCATGTTGTGAATTTCATAGTACAGAGACAAAAACAATAATGGAATAAAGATAGAAACCTCACAGTTGAAATAATGCCCAGAAATCATATTCATTCTGTGCCAGAGACCCATGCATGGTTCAAGTCCAAGAAAGCTCTGTACCAAGTTAATTCAAGTAACTATGCTTTACGTAAGAACAAAGAACATTTAATGAAACATTTCCTGTGTGTCCTCATAGCTACTTCAGGTTCCACCATAATAATTCTGCTCTCTGTAAGTAGCAATTTCCTTCATAAATGGTCTCATGAACCTAGAACAGTTGCTTTTGGATTTTGGTGCAAGTCCCAGTGAATAAATCAAGTGATAGGCATCCGTAGTAAATGTCATACAGTTTACATGTCCATCATGGCTGTTAAGTAAATTACTGACACTTCTTTTTATGAAATGTGTTGACCTCTATGACAGGGTTTTATCTCCTACTTGACTGCTTTGGTCATAATGAAATATTAAATGAAATAAAATGTGTGTGTGTTTATATTTAGAAACAAAATTTTGCATTAATTTCAATCAACATCATCATCAACACCTCTACAAATTATTAAAAAATTCAGCTAAAGAAAGCATAACTGCCTCAAAAGAATATTTATATTAAATACCTATAAAACAAAATCAATTTATATGCCTGACTTATTTCCTAGTATAATAGCATTCAGAGTAGAGTAGTATTTCATTTTCCCATTATGAAAAATAACAAGCTAAACAGGATGACTGATTTCATGCAGTTATGTTTATGTCCCACCTTCTACAATATTTGAATAGAGTAAATTGCTATTAAGACTTTTTCCTCTTTGTTGGTTGAAAAGTCAGGCGCAATATAAAATATATTGCAAGGTGAGTAGTAACGCACTGCAACTCGTGCTAGTTTTAACCATTTAAATTTGTCACTGATGAAATAATTGTGATGGATTCTGGAAAGTGTTATATATATATGAATATAATGGAATATATATCTGCAATATATTGTTATATTTGGCAAGTATTTAATATATTTCTTAAAGTTAAGTACCAGCTGATGAATATTAATGAATCAGTGAGTGTTTGACAACACAAACATCCCTAAAAATGTGAGAAAAGCCAGCTATCCCTGATGTTGGCTTTATCTTTGGTATGATATGAAATCATAGCTGAATAATGCAAAGTATCATTCCTCAACAGTGCGAGATAAAACTGAAAGCCTTAGTTAGACATGCATGGGGGAGTACAAAATAAATTTTTGAAATTTGTTATCAATTTTGAAAATTGTTATCAAATTATTTTTATTTATTAAAAATATGTATTTCATTTTAAAAATATTTAAAATTATATATATATATATATTGCAGTTGCCCAGAAATTATGGGAATAAAGTCTGAACATTTTGATGGAATTTCAATGACAATTTCTCTGGGGAAAAAGCACTTGAAGCTTTGCATGCATATTAATATGCATGCATAAAATAAATTTATTTCAGACAGTAGTAGGAGAGGTTGCTCAGAGAGGGGGCGGAGCATTCATCTTTAGGGGCTTTCAGAAATCAGGTAGATATAGCCATGGCTACCCTTCCAGCTTGTATGAAAGATACTAGTGGTTTCAGTAGGGGCACTCTGCTAAAAAATTAGCCCAAACAGGTGTTGGGCTTACAGGGTGCAAGGCTTATCAGAGAGGTAAGTCCTTAGCTCCATTAGGACATGTTACAACAACCTCTCAGCAATTCAGATCCAGGTTTGGTGGCTGGCACTCAAATCCCAGGTTATTTTCCAACTTAAGAAAAGTACAGATAGTACTAAAGATAGTACAACTCTGTTTGTACTGTCCTTCACCTTTTATTACTAGTACAGCAGTCATTTGTGAAATTGTGAAGCAAAAGAATGGCAGGTGGCTATATGTAAAGGCAAGTTGCAAGACACAGAATGTGAGGTACAAACAAAGAAACCAAAATACATGTCAAAAAAGGAGGGCTAAATCATTCCTAAATGGCATAATTGCAAGCATTGTAGTGAGTATATTTGCAGATAGATTTTAATATGAAATAAGTAATAGTATTCTCAAGACATCCCCCTCTGGTGGTTTAAAGCTTCCTGTTTTACCCCTTCCCTCAGACTCACTGATGTTCCCAGCAAGGTTCTTCCTAACTCACTGAGTTTGGCATTGATACAGTTTACAGAAGGTTTTTTGAAGCCTTGGTTCTAGTCACTCTGAGATCAAGAAGAATAAACTCATGAGTCCTTGGATATTTATAACAAACCTATGTGCACTCAAGATTTCACCTAGCTGATGAAATGGAAGGTATTGATCAGAAGCTTGTAATTCATTTGTAGAAAATCAATGATCCAGACTATCTCTATGCCTGTTGCCACCGTAAAAAGCAGCAGTAGTTCAGCACCTGTATGGGACACCCATTAAAGATGGTGGTGATTCAAAGAGTCACAACCCTGGACTGAACCAGTAGGAATTTGATGAAGATACCCTCATACAGGGACTAAGCTTCTCCTTGTAATGTGCTTTAAAAGGCACTTTGCTACACTTTCAGTCTTGTTATGGGAAAAAAATAAAAAAATAAATTAAAAATGCATTTCCCACTTCATATGTAAAACTAAAAATATAGGGTTATGCTAATTGAAATCTTATTCAGAGAATTATTATTAGTCCATGTTTAATGATTACAGAAAAAGAAAAAAATACAAAGAATAAGGAAAAAATACCATTAGAGAAAATCTAAGCAATAACAATACAGCTAAAGTCACTATACATGTGCTTCGTGCTGCCATCCCCTGCCCTTTACCAGGAGCAACATGAAGTTGGTGTTGATGTTTCCTTCCTCCTTACTCTTGGCCAAGTTAGGGTCCTGTTTAGATGTGTGCTAACATGTTTTATACCTAGTTTTTTCTACACTGGTCTGCAAGTCTGTGTGGCCTTCAGATTTACTGTGTTTGGAATGTTTGATGTTGGATACTTAATAATAATAATAATGTTGGATACTTTTTATTTTTATTTTTTAAAGCCCTGGAAGAGGTTCTGTTCTGAGGGTCTCCTTAGGAGACCTTCAGTCGGACCCTGCCCAATGCCCTCAGCACTGCAGCCTGTGTCCCCGTTGCAGGCCGCTGCCGGCCGCAGAGGCCTGTGTTTCACAATGCTGCGTCATTCCTCACAGAACAGCAGCTTGTGCTACTGTCTGTGCAAAACTACAACTATCCCAAACACACAGAGGAAAAATATACAAGGTATATCCATCTGGTTGTTAAAAAAAAAAAAAATAAATAAAAATGCTTTTATAACAAAATAAAGACCCAGGAAGGCCAGGATGGGTTCAGACCAAGCACAACTGATAGGCCTCTGGCCTGAGGCCTACTGAACTCTGTAGCGGTGCAGGGTGGCCTGACTGGAAATGGCAATAAGGTATTTATTGGGATGGAATGCCACAATCTCACTGCATACATTTTAATTTCTCTTCAGTGATTTGTGTTATTTTTCCTTCTAAAGCCTACAAATTAAATGAGTTTAGTGTAATAAAGTCTTGCAGTTTTCACCATGCTTGCTGAGGTAACAGCAGGCGCCCTGCCACAGACGGTGGTTTCAGCCACTGAAAGCCTCAGGCTTGGCAGCTGATGTTGTCTCTAGTGATCAGGAATTTGACCTAGTCTTCCTTGGATTCACTGTTAGGGTAGATTTCATTTCTATTTATGCTTTTCTTATAATACACTTTACATTCCTTTTTGACAACAGACATTTTCTAATCTGTATAGATTTAATCAAGGGTTGATTTTTTTTTTTTTTTAATAAACCACAATTATTCTATTTATTCACTACAGCTAGTGAAACATTTTCACTTGATGATGGCAAGGGAGTTACTATTTTTATCTGTAATTGTAGTGTTAAATTGTATTCCATCAAATAAAATGGGTCAAAAATCTTCAAAACTCTTCAATTACTCCAGATATTTTAAGATACAGTTCAGTTAAAGTGGCAGGTCTGTTCTGGACTTTAGTTCAGCATTGAGAGCTTCTCCTGGGTGCCTAAGATTATTTTATTAATTTGCCAGCCATTATTTACGGACTGCCAGCAGCTGTAAGAACATAAAGTAGCCTTAAAATATATTCCAAATTATTTCCGTTTATAGGCAAAGTTTTCTCCCTTAGCCTGCTCTGTGGTTTTCAGTCAGATTTTCCTTTGAAAATATTTCAGTGGTGAAATAAAAGTTATTTAATGCTAGGTGTGTTTCCCATTGATAAAAAGCTTAGGCAAAGAAATTTGAATTAACCAATACATCTTAGATGAGTAATATATTCTCCTTTTTGTTTTAGATTGCACAAGCATCAGTTTTCTAGAAGAGGTAATTTTATTCAGGCTCGTCATTGTACTATAAAGCTACAATTAGACTTTTGCCTGAACTTGCAAATATTACTTTGCAATGCAAACATCTGAGACAAAGATTGCTGAACTGGCAGTATGGAACTGAATTCTTTGTAGACCTCTGCAGCAAAGGGCCCTATGGTTCCTTATCAAGGAAATGTTCAAGTTGCTAGAAAATTCATTAACTCTATCTTCCTTCCATTTCCTGCAGCAATTTCCTCTTTGTTCCTCACCTAGCAAAGTGACAGGATATCTATATGAGCATTAGAGAGCCTCTCCGATCTTTTATTTTCCAATAACCCTTTCCATAACATCACAGCTTTTGATCAAATCCACATTACTGCAAACTCGTAACTGCTTTGTGAAGGGAAAGATTCCAGTCTGCAGAAGGAGAAGAAACTGATGGTAATGCAAAATAATAAGAAATTAATTTACCTTGGCATGAACTGGCAATTTTAGGGAGGAAATAATACAGCAGATGGTAGTTTTATTCCCCAAACAAAACCTGAAATAGAAGGACTTCCACAAGGTCTTTGCCGAGCAACAAAAGCAGCAAATTTGCATTCTCACTTCATCACTACTCACATCACTGTCCGATAACCCCAGATATGGACAAAATATATTTAAACAGTTTCTGTGTGTTGTACTAGATAGAGACTTAAGAGGAGCAGGATGGGGAGGCTATTGTGTCCATTGTTCTTGACTGACATATCTTAATCTAGGCCCTACAGATCAAGTGTTGACCTACAAAGAAAAGTGTGGTGGCAAAATAAGACTGATAGATCTGATAGTGTTTCTAATACTTATTAGAATAAACGTGGCTCCAAAACTGTCAAAGAAAACAGAAAGTGAAAAAAACAGAAAGCAATTACAACGAATAGATTTAACTGTAATTTGGGATGAATGACTATGTAAGTTTAACTGGCAAAAACATTCCTTTTTTTTTAAAAAAAAAATTCTTTCTGAATTTTCTTGTGTAACTTAAGAAATAAGATTAATAAAAGGATGTGTCAGTTAATTTACATAGTCTTACTATGCTAAGTAATTATTTGTGGTGAGTAGTATTTAGATAATTCAAGACAATTAGCAGGCTACTTTTTCATTTTTAGTCCTTTTAGCAAATTTAGTATTATTTATCCCTGATGGGAGAAGGGAGAGACAAAAATAAACTCAGATTAGTAGCATTTTGAACAAAAAGAAACACATTTTTTCAAGGCCGTGTACAGAATAAATGATGCACCATTTATCAGTTAATTAGTGAGTGGCTGTGGGACACTGGCATGTTTAACACATTTCTTGCCATTGCCCCATTGTACCACTCCAAGCTGTTGATTCCCTGAGAGGAGCCAGCAGCAAGTAGCTGACATACGATAGGCACTTCTCCTGCAGTTCCTCATATCCTCTTCTAGCTCTGAAGTGTTTGTGCTCTCAGTCATTTGCTTCATCCCCCCATCCAGTCCTCCAGTTGTAGTAGCAGTTAGCTAAAACTCCACCTAGTCAGTTGTAAAAAACAACTAAAGAAACTGTAACTAATGCAATAGACTCTCAAACCAATGGGAAGAGTGTGCAATGGTAGATGGAGAGAAGCTCAGAATCCTTTATCGTGTTACTTGGATATTTCAGTTATGCACTAAATATATTTTCTCTGGCCTGAGCAGACTTAGGAAAAAATGTCCAGGTTCAAAAAGGTTCTGTGTGTACTCACCAGGGTGAATACACAGAACACGGTGTCGATGCACAATTGCACTGAAAACAAAACAAAACAACAAAAAGATAAGACAGATGTGGAAATATGTTGTATCAGAGAGAGATCTGTATGAAAACAAGATATGGCCTGTAGGCTAATAGAAATTATTATAATTAAGAGTATAGGAAATGTTTGTAAAAATAGGACAGAAAGAATCTTCTTAGAATATATTTCTAACAACAGTATTGATTAAGAATAGGAATCAATCTTTTTTTTTTTTTTTCTTTTTTTTCCTCCAATGAGCAACAATGAGAACTTGTAGAATTCTCAGAAAGCCAAACTTTTGATTTGTTTGGGGTTTTCTTTTTACCCTTGATACAAGCTTGACAGGTGAAAAGCTTCTATTTACCCAGTTGTTGGGCGTAGTCTGAAGCAAAATGGGGATTAAAACAAAAGAGGGGGAAGAATTTTATCATTTTGTTATAGAGAAGTGGGTAGATTCGGAGGATTTTGATATAGAGAAACTGGTGGGTTTGGGGGATTCTGGGATCCCTTCCATATCTAACTGTTGGAGGAGAAAAATCAAATTTGGTTGTGGTCACAGAGTATTATTATTTTTTTTCTTTTAAGTCAAGAAAAGTACAACAAAATATCCAGGGAAGTTAGGAAAACGAATGGTCTTCTCTGTAAAATAAATACACTTCTCAGAGCTACAGCATGGACCAATACTAAAAGTTCCCAAAGAAAAATAAAACCTCTCCCTCATCAGTAGCCAGAATATAACTCTAAATCTCATATGTTAGCCATTTTGCTACTACATTGCTGAAATTTTTGTCTTTTTTTTTTTTTTTTCCCCTGAAATACCTATTATCTGGCATACAGAATAGCATTATTTGCCATGTGTCTTCATGGGATATTGTATCTTATATGCTGTGCTTAGAGTGTTTCACCCTCCTGTCTTTGTGTTATTTTCATGTCAACGTTAATTACTGTGCTTGTAAATGCTTACTACAGCAAAACTATTTTTCAGTGGATTCAGGTTTAGATATGAGTTCACAAAACTTTCTCTGACTGATGCATAACCTGATTTTGATTTAAAATTTTTAAAAGAGGTAGATTTAATTTTTGTGTGTCTACACATAAGTATTTTAGTAATTACATATGTAACCAGTAAATACAGCTATGTTTTATTGTTGCTGGTTTTGGTTTTTGTTTTTCTATAAATATAACTGTACAAATGGCAAAGTGAGTACTAATGCAAAGAGAACATCATGTTCTTAAAATCAACCTGCAAAGTAAGAGGGAACAATCCTATATAAATAAGTGACCAACCACTGACCAACACCTTCTGTAACAGAGTCCCTGTGTGATAAATGCTTGCAACAAAGCTGAGCACATAAAGAATAGCTCTTCACTGGTGCATTTCTTTGAGAAATCTCTAAGTCTAATTGCAATATAAACTGTGAGTTTTCTTTGTTAGGGATTTTTTTTTTTTTTTTTTTTTTTTTTCTGGGGAGTAGACAATGGTGCTTTTGAAATCTTCAGCATGTCTCTTAGCAACTTGCCAAAATGAAGCTCTGCTGTGATTACTTATAATTCAAACATCATCTGCCAATGGTTTGGGCCAAATTCCTCCATTAAGAACAGGAGCAACCAGACTGTGCAGCATGCAGTTTCCCACTGTCCTGTCCTCTATTTGTCTCCTATTTTCTACTGTATTTTGCACCTGAGAGTGGACTTTCAAGAATAACCCCCCAGTGCCATACCACTGCAATATGAATTTCTTTCATCCCTTGGGTTCCTGAGCCAAGTGTAACACAGGAGTTGGATATCGGGGCACAGCCAACAGCAGCATCATGAGCATCATAAGAGCTCTTGCTGGTGTTTCTTACTAACCCAATTCTTCCTTCCCCCTGTCATAGTGACCTATAGAGCACCCTTGAAAGCTTTGGAAATGAGGACTTTCCTGAATAATACATGCCTGTGGGTTATTTACCTAATAATTTTTTATTACTGCTGTAAATGCAAGCTAGTCATTTGAATTTGTTCCTTTCAAAATGAACAAAATAGAATTACTGGGGTTCTTAACATGAAGCATGGTGATTTGTAGATATTTCCTAAAAAAAAATAAATATCCAGCTATCAGTTTTGTAATGGGCTGCCACATGGTTGCAATGGGAAGTATTTCAAGGTATCAGGGGAATTAATGTGTAAAATAGTTATGGCCACATTCTCATATTTTTTAGAGAGCTGAAAAGACACCGCCCATATTTTAAGTGTTTCTGGAAAAAAAAATAAAAAAAATAATAAAAAAAATGCACTGTGCTTGGAGTCTTATAAATGAGTACTTATTTGTCTTCAGCAGTTGTCCCTGTTTTGTGTTCCATTGCAAGTAAGGAGCTTAATTTGAAGATAATTCAATACAGCACTGTATCTTGGAGCTCTAGCGACAGGCGTGAAATTGTTTTATCTTTTTTGTTCTTGGTGCACAGTGCTGATTGGGTGAGCGTGTGGACCATCTGCTACTGAGGTAACTCTTGGGATACTTGTCAAATTGATTGCACTCAGAAACAACTGAGACAGAGGAAAAATAGAGTTTCTAATTACATTTTACCCGGGATCTTGTTTAACTCTAGGAAGTGGTAATTCAAAAATAAATGGCTTTGGTGGGCATCTTAGAATCTTTAATTAACAAATTACTCTATTAACACACACATTGTTTTCCAGGTGAGTGAGATCATTTGCCCCTGGGGCTTTTTTTCCATATGCCTTCTATTCCTCCAGCTAAATATGTAGCAAATTGAAGTATTCATTTTGATTATATAAAGCACATGGGTATACAATTATATGAAAAGAAAGATGACATTTGTTTTCTGTTTTCCCTGGGGCCTTTACAGTCTTGCCCTTCCCTGAAAAAAGGCTTAAGTTTATTAGAGTATTTATTTGTTATTGTTGTTGAAATTTCCCCTTTTATTTCTGTATATATGATATTTTTGAAACAAGAGCCTTTACTAGAGACAATGGGATAGTGATTATTTACAAATTGCCACTAAAATACCAAGGTTTCCTCCCAAAGGTTTTGTATACTTGCATGTATCTCTTTAGTGAGCAGTTTAGATGTTTTAGGAGTGAATTTATTTAATATTGTCAAGCGTAAACAATATATATTCTAAACTTAATAAGCATATATCAAATATTTATGTAAATATAGTTGGCTTAAAGTTTAGTTTTATTAGATGTGTATTAATTGTGCCTTATTGAATAACTAATCTGCATTTGATTTCCTTCTTTATGTATTATTTTACCAGGTTGCTTTCTGTACAAACTGTGAACCCGTTCCATAGCGTATATTTTAGTGCATGAGCTTCTGTTTCATTGCAGTCTTGATATTTATTGGAGCAGTAAATGAAATAACAGGAAAGAAAGTTAGCTTGCATAAGTAAAATGACAACATTTTCTGTGAACTCTACATAAAATTATCAGTGATTTTTTGAAGCATATTTAAATGGTGTAACATGCAGAGAAATTTATTTGAAAAAAAAAAAGTTCAGAAGATGAATTTGAAATAAGATTAGGAATACATAAAATAGATCTGAGGCAGCTTCTATGTCTTTTGCTCTGTCTTTTATAAAGTTTTGAATCTAACCCCTGTTGTGTTGATGCTCTTCTTACCCCATATCATCACTCTGGGGGAATTATTTCCTTACAAGACAAGAGCTTATGATTTTATCTACCCCTGACCTCTCTCCCACCACTTGTTTCAGGTGTCTGTTCTGGTATTTCCTTCTAGTCATCTTGCAGAAATTCAACCCAGGGAGGTTCGCTTCTGGTTCCCCACCTCTGGCATCCATTGATGAGGAAGATGTGTTTTGTCTGGATTCATTGTAACAGCAGATGGTTCCTACTGTAGCTTATTTATTGTTCGTAAATAAAAATGACTGCATAAGTCACTGTTTAGGTGAAAACATTGAAACTTTTGTGTTAGTTCAGATACAGGATTTTTAAGTCTCTAGCCTATTAATACACACTGGAAAGGATAATTTATCTTTCCAATCTCATGTAGGAATGTGTCATCACTGGAGAAGACTAAGGTAGAAGAAACTGCAACCAAGCAAACATCATGAAGTCAAACGTGAGATTCTGCAAAGTCAAGACTGGAATTATTTTTCAGAATCTAAACTTTCCATGATGTTCCAGGTAAAGCATATACAGTGTTTTTTCACTCCTCTAAGAGGAGAACATGCATTTGTATGCATATGCATGTTCAGCATCTTTTGTGTTTATTCATTTCTGTATAAAATCTGCTTCCAACATCAACAGCCAGAGCAAGCGTTATATAAAGTACCTCACTGTAAGATGCGTGACAACACCTGCCTCCCTGTTATTTTGCTCTCCGATGGTCATGATGAGTGCTATCTTCCATATTATTAAATGATAACATGAGCATATGCTGGCATGTCATTGTAGCAAACAATGACTTGTAGCTCCCTTGAAAATTCACGTGCTTTTTATTGCTGCTTGAGAAAATAGCACACATCACCACTGCAGTTCTGGTCATTTTACTGATTGCTAAAGGATTTCCCCTCTATTACCTCTGCATTTTCTGTGTTGTCAGGTGTGAAATGAACAGAATCATAAAGTCAGGCTGGTTTGGCGAATAAAAACAGCAGAACGGCCTGTGCTGATGAAATAAGCAGCATACTGAAAGTGGAAAAATGGTAGGAGCTATTGGCAATTCAACATGTGTGATATGTAGTGTAAAAGATATATTTACAAATTACTGTAATTAAATGCACTTACAATTTATATTCAGTAACATGTATGCTTGTAATATGCATGACTCAGGAAAATATTTCATCTTGTCCTTAAATTTAAGTATCTGCTAAAGCCTTCCTGACAGCAGCAGGACAGAGACACTTGCTTGAAAGCAAACAGTATTGATTTAAATATCAGTAATTCCCTAAATATGGCTGGGCTATCAGGAACTGTCATATTTGCTAGTTGCAATAAGTGTTTCAGCAGTTAAAAGATCAAATTCTTGGTTCAATTCCCAGTAACGCCAGTAAGATCTCTTTGAGCGTTGCCATTGAGTTGAATTGCAGTTGACTTGGATGAGATGCGGTCCTGGGAATGGGTTTTCAAACTGAATTCCAGATTGAATGAATTTTGAGTGCTATTAATGAGAACAGAGTATAGAGAATACGGTCAGGTAGATCATGTTGGAATTGTGATCAAATGAAGCAGCAGTAACCTGAGACAACATGGAGAATAGTGCAGATTTAGTCTCAGAGGGGAGATTTTTGGGACAGCTGTGCACCTGGGCTAATTCCCTCAGGGCACAATCAGAGCTCTTTCAGACACAGGTTGGCTGTATCTGAGGTTGAAAGGTTAAAAACAGCTTTTCAAACATAGCCAAAAGCTGGGAGAGGAACAGGAGGAGCCAATTGTGCCTTAACAAGACCCTGAGCAGCTTCACCTGGACCTGGGTGGACCAGCCTCATCCCCTGCCCGGGTGGGGTCTATATAAATTCAGCCCGGGGGAAGCTCTTGCTTTTTCCTGGGAGCAATGTGATGGATGGGTTCTTCTTCCTTGAGGTTTGAGCTCTGTAAATGGTCTAGGTGAGAAAGTGGTGAGTAGTGTGCTCTGCAGCCTCTGTGTGTTCTTGCCACCTAATCTATGAATAAGATAGCCCTTCTTTCAGACAACATGCAAACATTTAAAATACATTATGGGCATCTAGAGTAAAATAGAAGATTACAATCTTCTTGTAAAGTTCGGCTTGTTTTTTAAATCTAAAGTGTTAACAAAATAGCATGCTCTGTGCTTAAAAAAAAAAAAAAAAAACACAAGCTGTGAAAAACTGCTTGTGAAAGACTTAGCTATAGTCTAAGTTAGATTTGAAAAGTTTAAGTAGAAAAAAAAATGGCCTAAGAGTCAGAGCTCTCTGAAAGCACTAGATATATAACCACCACTAGAGAACTGCAGGTAGCATCTCAGCCGGTGTTTGCTCAAGGCTGGAGCAGACAGGTATAGGGCTAGGTAAGCACTTGTTATGACTCAGAACAGTCATTCCTCTGTTTTGGGTTATGGAATAAAATCAAATAGACAAGAAGGGAGAGGGAGAAAGAACTGAGAAAAACTAGTGATTACTACAATCAACGCATCTGAAATAGATTAGCATGTCTAGAGTGAATTAATTATGTTCTTGTGTATTGTTCCTTGCACAAATGTGAGCAGAATTTTCTGGACTCGCTATCTCTTAAGTGGCAAGCTAGAGGTGATATCTTTTTCTATTTGAGTCTTTTCCCCCCCTCTCAGGAGGGTAAAAAATAAGTTGATCAGCTGCACCTGGGACATCTTTCTGAGCCTTGTCTAGACAGGGCTGTTTGCTCTTTTTGGGAATGCCAGCTTCTCGTTCTGTGCATACAGCTCTTAATGCAACAGAAACCTGCACTTGATACACAAACAATACAATGAACTAACATTTAATTATAATCTATTATGATTTATAGCCTCTGAGAAAAAGAATGAATGCCAGAAGCTAATCAGCAAGTCAGACAAGGAAGAAGTCACAGGGAGAATATATATCAAATAAAAAACAAATTAACAGGCTCTTTTGAGGCTGTGGTCTAGTTTAACATTGAGTTTGATAGCCTCTGTTGTTCTGTTGGCTTTCTGTTTGAGCATAGGCAGTCTTTTGCTGAGAATAAATATGGTTTCCTGTCTTTGCTACCATCTTGTCAGGTATTCTTCTCCTGGCTGTGAACACCAGCAGGTGCAATCAAGTATAAAGCAGCATTTGGCACCTGTGTGCTGGTGGCCTCACAGAGGAGGGACTTGGTACACAAACTGCACATCCAAACTCATGTTGTTTGGCACCAAGTGAAACTGGCATGGCCATGGGCACTGTGCGACTGCAACAAATGGGGCTGACTGAAGGGTGTGTCGGGGGGGGTCCCTTGTCCAGCCACCAAGGGCGTGTGTCTGAGGGCAGGGTTTCCAGCCAGTGCTGGAGTGGCTCTGTCCTGAGCTCCCAGGGCTAATTTGAAAGGCTCCCTAATAGTATTTGGGGTGTTGGTCATAGTTTCAGTGGGCGTAGTTTTAAATAGTTATGTTGTTACCAACAAAATTATTTCAGCCTAGATAGTATGGTTATGCAGGAGGGTCTGGGCTTAGAAATGCAAAATACAGATTAACAGAAGTATAACCTTCATATGTGCAAGAAACCGTACCTAATATGATTTTTAAAATTGTTTTGAAGCCTACTCTCTAGCATAAGGAAATATTACCTAAAAAGCATGAAGAGATGTGTTGTTTTTTTTAAAATGTTTTTTCACTGTTGTAAACAGGTTTTCTGTTTGCTCTGCTACTGAGTAGCTTCCACCTATCTCAAACAGGTGTTAAAAATTGCCAGCTAAATGCAAAAGGGTGTGTTGCTCTAGCCATTGCAAAATGCTTGCAGATATGCATATGCCCAAACTGAATGTGTGGCCCTGTTGGAAAAGTCAAAGTTCAAAATCAAAAAAACTTGCAATCCACAGCTAGCTATTCTTATACAGCAGTCAAAACAATTATGCAGTGTTTTAAAGGAGAACACAAAAGCAAAGCGTTTTGTGAAGCCAGTTACCAAGTCCCTGCTCCAGCAGGACTCCAGAATGTTGTCCCCTTTCATCACTAGATAAAAGCCCTGAGCTCCTGTGATGAGTCATATGTTGCCTATTTAAAAGTGGTGACTGCTCTTTAAAAAGCCATTGTTCCACAGTTCCAGCATCTGCCCTGGTGGGGGTGTGGAGGCCATGAGACATCCCTTCTACTGTAAGACCAGAATAAAAAATAGCACTGACTTTCTTGGGTGCATACTGCTTTACAAAAAGCGTGATTATTTCTGTTACATATTTTGGACACAGCTGTGATTTTGTTTACTTAAAATGCTCTAAGCATCAGCTTATCTTTATGTTGAGACGGGAATGATGGGAAAAAGTCCAACTAAAAGCATGTTAAAATGAATAAGGTACAGGCTAACTCATGGTATTCCTTGGTCTGTCTGCAGTTGTGGCACAGGGTGGTGTATTTTCTCACAGGAACAGGAATTTAATGGCATTGGTAGCTCTGTGGCCATATTATTTACTCTTCTAGTGTTCTGCCACTTCAGAAAATTTAGTTTTTCATCTCCTCATTCAAGTACTGTAAGAAGCAGGATTTTTTGGTTTGTTTTACTCCTGCATTATTTTCCTGAAAGCTGGAAATAGGCATACACAAGGCCTGGTAGATAACGTTTCTTGATCTGTTCAGATTTTCTTAAATCAGCTTACCAATGCAAATGTGTTATTTGGGATAATGATAAGAGCTTATATATGATTTTTTTAGTTTCATGTATGTGTGTGTGTATATATATATATATATATAAAGGGAAAGCTGAGACTGGCTAGGGTAAAAATTAGTGACAGCTTTTTTTTAAAAAAAGTACTTTTTAATAATATTTGAATTTAATTGTATTGCAAAGCAACATTATTTTTTGTAACTGGAGAGCATCAATGTGTTGTACAAGTCTTGCAGATTGAATGGATAATTAATGCCCATTCAGAGAAATACCTTGATAATACGCTCAACTTTCAGAGTGAGAAGTAGTATGTTATTTTAGGAAGTAATTTTTTTTTTTTGGTCCTTTATACTGGTGCTGCATATTAAGAATTTTTTTTTCCTCTACTATTCCATTACCCGATTGAAATGCCACCAGTATTAATAGGATAGCAGAGTAAATGTCACAAGCTGAAGGGACCACAGGAATGTGTATTTGCCACATGTAGAAGCAGTACTTTATTACAGCGCAGTGTGGAATTTATGAGCATTGCTATAATATTCTAGATACGCCTTTCTGATGATATCTGACATATAGCAGTGCTAAAAGTCAGGCTGCTGCGAAATCCATTAGCTTTTGCTCTCTGCACCTCTCCTAGATGCTGTGGAGCTCTATCCAGTGCCAGTAATGTACTATCAAGTAGAGCAGGTAAAACTAGCCCCTGAATGTTATTTATTGGCCTGTAAATATAGATTACATACACACTTTATTACCTGCTAATTTACCACCTGCTGGCTGAAGGATAGGGGAAGTCTACTATTTGTTTTGTAGGAATTCATTATGCCATTAACCTTTCACTCCTATGGGCCACGAGGAAGTATTTCTTCAGTTAAATCACTACTAATATTGCTCTACAAATGAAAACAATGATTTATTGCACCTCACAATGTCTCATAAACATAAATTATATTTTAATGCTCTGTACATTGCAGATGATTGTATGTATGACTACTTATTCTTTTCAAAGACTGCTTTAGTCCCCTCTGAAACATGTTAAGTACAGTAGAAACATTTTGATAACATTTTCATATTTTGCATTGGAAAACCAGGGGCATTGTTGAGGATCTTGTTTTATGTATTCCAATTATGTTTTAAGGAGTGAGAACAAAAAAAAAAGCGAAAAATGGAAAACGCAGTCATGCATTTTCAAAAAATGGAAAAAATGCAGTCATGTTACGCTCACAGCTGAAATGGCAGTTAAATGTTGTAATAAGTCCTTAAAGGAATGCTGGTGTAACCTCAAAAGCAATCTGCAGTTGTTTTTGTTTTGTTATGTTTTTTTAAAAGCCAGCTTGTTTTGGACAGGTATTCTAGAAGCCAGGCTGAACTGCTGGTGGATTTGATGTAAGACAGGCTGGGTCTGTGCCACATGCTGTGCCCGCCCTGAGGAAGGAGGTGATGCCCTTCACGGGTTATCACTGATGCAAACAGTCAAGCTCATGTTGATGTTCCAGCCAAGCCAGGTCTAGGAGTATTTTAATAACTGCTACATTTTTGAACAGAGGTAGCCATGCTTGATTTAGGTTTATTGAGGCACTTCATCACTGGGTTTCCTAGCTTCTGTAATTCACCACTGCTGTTTGACATACACATTAGAAAAGGAAATGCTTTTTTGGGGGGAAATAAAGACCTTGTTTGGAGTCTGTCACAAACAGAGGAGCTGTATGAATTTACACAGAAGGTCTGATCTCATAACACTATAAATTGCTCGAGTCTCCTTTTTTTTCTCATCTTTGTGTCATCTTAGCTTCCCTCTCTATTTTTAAAGGCTAGTTTTCTCCTATTTTGGAGAAGGTTGACTCTGAAAATCTTTCCAGTGTTTCCATAAGCATTTCATGAAAGGGTACATCCGCAGTGAGTGCGGTGTTGGTGTTCTATCCCTTCCACTTTTTCTGGACTTTCCTGAAAATCTCTCATATCCATTTCAAGTGTTGCCAATTAAAAAATATATTTAAAAAATATTTAATCCTTTGCGGTATGTGACATTCACTTTGATACCAGTGACATTCAGAGAGCCTGCTGATTTTTAAACTAGTGATTAAGAACTGTCTGAAATAGTTTCACATATGGTTTGTAAATCCTCAGTCAGAGCTTTTACTTCACTGCTGCTGTGAAACATTTCTCCTTGGCTTTGCAGATGTTTAAACAATTCCTTTGCAGGAACTCTCGGTCTTGAAAATTAAATAATCTTTCCTCTTGTGAAAATTTATTTCCTACAAATAAGGGAACATCTAGTCAATGACTATAACACAGCACACTTTTACGCTAAATAGAGGTCAGCCTAGGATGTGACAAGATAAAGTAAGTAATAATTGTGTGGTTTCTCCTCTAACACCTTTTTTTTTTTCTTTGTCCAGATGTTAGTCCCATGCCATTAAGTTGCTTCTTAGCAAAGCCATTCAATTGCATCTTTCTTGTGCCCCTCAGTTTAGAACTAGTTCAGAGTCTGAAATAAACACTGTTTTCCCTTTGATGGCATTTCCAACCTTCTTAAAGAAACATATTGATTTGCTGCTCCTGTGATCGGCTGGCTTAAAGCTAAGGCATGGACATCTTCCTTTTAATAGCAGGTTAAAAGAAGAAGAATGAAACTTAACTAGATTTCACATAGGTAGCTTACAAAGTGGAGTGAACAAAAGAAACACAGTCTTATGTGGTGAAGGAATCATGCCAGAAATTTTCTGCACACAAAAAAAGATACAGTTCCATAGTTTCTTGTACTTAAAGCACTAAAAGCAAAGTTGTAAATTATCAGAATGTTAACATTTATTTACTCAATTTTAATTGACCACGGAAAGCTGAAATTCATGGGACAGCCATGGCCCTGTTTAATAAATGCAGTATATCTGTGAGGAATACTGAAAATAAAGACATTTATTCTAGGCTCTACGCAGAAATTCTATGCCTTATTTTCATCATCTACAATTAGTACAGTTGGTTTATATCCTTATGACTTTTTATCTGTGGGAGGAGGGGAGACACCCAACAAAACAAGGGGAGTATTCTTTGATTCCGGGGTCTGAATTGGCCACTACCATGTTCTTAATGAGTAAGTTAAGCTCTGTTAAGTTCCTTCATTTTTATTTATTTTTTACCTGCAGAGTTAGATTTATTAATAAGAGGGAGGAGAAAACTACAAGCCCTTCATGTAGATGTCTTCACAAGCAGCAGCAATCACAATTACCTATAAAAGCCATTGACCAGAAGGCAGGCATAATTTGCTAGAAGGTTACTGTTTCCCTGAGTTGCTGCCTTCTAAATGATTTTTTTTTTTTCTTAGAGTATTTTGCAAAGTCAGCTCAGTTCTCACTTGAAACAGTTGACAATGGCATGTGAAGGCAAGGTACAGGCCAATTAATCTTACGGAGACAGACATAGGTAGGAGAAGTGATTAACCAGCTCTATATATATGAGACGCTTTTTAATCTGTATGGCTTGTTCCAAATCTTGGCCAGCAGTGAAAGTGTTGGTTTGTAGGTTGGGTCAGATGTTGGCTTAAAAATGTTGAAATAATTACCCGTTCACTTCTTGCTAATGGGACTGAATGCTATGTTCAAAAATTACTTCCAAAGAGCCCACAGGATGAGTCTATTGTGCAGCTGAATGACTATGATCAGAGGCTTCCTCTAAGTGTGCTCCTAGATCATTTGATGGTGAATAATCCAGCATAATCACATACTTGAGAGGAAGTAAATGACTTAGAGTCTGTTTAGTGTGAGTCTAATCAACTTCTGTTCATTTTCAAGCTTAATATTGTTAAAATGGCACTCAACCATCATGATCCAGGTATTAATAAAATTACTGTTTTCACATCTCTGTTGGAAAAATAATGATGGTCAATGTCACAACTGTGGTAGTTCCCATCAGTTCCTGACCAATACATATGACTGAGTCAGGGTTGCAGTTCAGTCATTGAAAGATTTCATTCTTTTGGTTGCCTGGTTTTCAAAGATTTTTTTTTTTTGCGCTCACCCTGTTTGTTCTTGCTCTTTGTGGCTCGCTTGTCTAGTGCTTCCTAATAATGTCCACACTTATTGGCGTGTTTCAGCTGTACCTGACAACTGTTGAATTGCTGTCCTATAGCTATGAATGGTTTTCATTAGAATTGTTCATTTTGTGTGTGCATTAATATGCTTTTTGTGGATGGTGCAAACATTACTTACTCTGCCTGACAGCAGTTTGCTGATCCTTAAGCACCCCTGTGGCTCTGGACAAGCCATACTGTGAGCTGTCCTGCAAGTGATGGACCAGGTAAGGGTGCCCAGAGAAAGCTGAGGTCCTGCTGATGTTCCTGTTAGGAACGAGAGGGAACTGGATGCTTGGTTGTTCATCACGGTAAGGTGCAGGAGGAACTGGGTAAGGGTAAGGTAGGAGGCATGAGGCAGAGAAGCTCAGTGGGCTGATTGTTACAGACAGGGTAGAAGCTGAATGTCACAGATACATAGAAAATCAGGGTTTGTTAGCTTTGCTCCTTGCAGAAAAACATGTCATTAATTGCCTTTAGTCTCCTGAGGAACCACTAGCCTTGCTTGAAACTTCTCTGCTTTTTATTGTCTGATTGATGAGGCACACTGAACAGAAGAATGTCTTTGATGCTGGTAGATCAAAATCTGAGATGAGGACACCAGAATCAGCAGAGCCAGCTTTTAAGGAAAAAGAAATTCCTTTCTGAAATAAAGGAACAAGTGTTGCCAGAGACTAGAAATATGAAGTCTGTGCTTTTTAACAGTCAGAACTCTCTGGGGCACAGCCAGTAGCCTGGAAGACAAAGGAGAAGTTACTTGAGAATTTCTACTGAAGGAGGAGAAGAAAGCTGAATGGCTGTATATAGGAGTGAGAAGGCAGTCTGACATGATGTCTGGCTAATGCCAATTCCCACGCTTACAGGTGTGAAATATAAGAAGCAGTGCTAGGGAAGTGTGAAATACACTCTTCAGTGCTAGGGAAGATGGCCTGGGACTTTTTCTTCCTTTCTTCTTCCTGAAGCTGAATCTGCATGCATTTTGAATCTATGTATTTAATTTGAGGCTTTCTGCCCTGTCTGTTTGGGTTACAGTTTTGACACTGTGAATTCTGTACAGATAAAGTCTGCATCGAGGGGTTGTTTCACTTCTTTAACAGTGACGATCTGGGAGGGGGTAGAAAAAAAAAATCTGCACTGTGTTTGGAAGAGTAGTTCCCAGTTCTGGTTCCCTTCTCCCCAGCCCTCCCAGCCTTCTTCAACTCCCACTTCAGCACTCTTTACCTGTTTCCTTCCCTATAGTCACCTGATACAGGACTTTTTTTATTATTATTATAATTTGTAAAAGTAGCCAGTTTGCAAATGTGTCTGTTGAACGTGTATGACATAAATGATTACGTTGTGCTGATTAGAAGAGAAATGCATTTTTATACAGAAACCACTTCCTGTGCCTCTCTGAAGTGTAACACAACGCGTAACTCTGCAATGTCTTCTGTGCCATCTGTGATGAAATCTTAAACTGGATGATTTCTGAGTTTATGCTGCAAGCCTTGTTGCACAGTTACCAAGATCCCAGGCAAACTTCACAGTAGTAACTGCACTGTTTGTTTCTCGTACTGATTCCCAAGGGGCAGTTTGAGCAAAACCAATAAAACATGGGCAAAATTTGGTTTCAATTACAAAACCTTTTACAAAATTCATGACACTGGAAGATGTTTTTGAAGGAATGGACAAGCCTGGATATAAAGCATAAGCTACACCTGTGGAGCAATGTGTGACTGATTAAGCTGTGGAGTGATGTGACTGGGGAGTTTTTGTGAGCTGCCTGATAAAACGTATTGCCAGTGAAGTTTTATCTACGTTCAATATTCTTGTTACCTTTTTAAAAATAATATAGTTGATAATAGTATTTAAATTTTAGTTGGTACATGATAATTGTGACATAGGAGAGGTCCCAGTTAAATGGTAGAGTAATAGTTTAGAAGCAAAAGAAATTGTGGAAGATTAGTTACCAGAATTCTTGTTTTGCAGAAGACTTGGAAATGCATTAAAATAGACAAATGCATTAACAAACTTAAAATAAGCTTTTTATTACTTAATATTTTTTCATTGAAATTCAAAGCTTTGGCACTCTAAGTAAAGCTGGAAGTGGAAATCTCAGCAGCACTGCATTAATTTTTCAAGCCTTAATGTGCCAGACAGGGAATAAGTTACTACATCTGTTGCCCTCTGGGAGGAAGAATGAAAAGCACAAAAATGATTCTCCACTGTTAGGATGGAATAACTGAATAATAGCTGATATAAGCAGCGGCGTTGCAGAAGAAAAGCTTACAGCAGCTTTTGTGTCATCATTAGGGGTGAACATTTCTCTGTATAACTAGTGTAGCAAGATTAGGAAACATGGCAGGGCTTATTTGTTCTTCTCAAGGGGCCCTTTACAATTATGGGAGAATTTCAAATGAGTACCTCATGCGCAGCTGCAGATGATCTATGTGAGAGAGGCTCCTTTTTTCAAGTTAAATTTACAGCCAATACATGCTGCTTCCAGAATCCACAGGAGAAAATATAATTGTCCCCTGCAAGCTTATGAGAGCAATACAGCACTTCAAACTGTGGTGCCTCCAGGCAGGTTAGCGTGTTGTCTGTCGCTGTGAGGAGGAAGCCTGGCACTTGGGTGGGCTCCTGAAGGAGAGGGAATGAGTCCATGGAGTCCTTGTCCCTAAACATCTGCTGGGTCTTGAGTGACTTGTTTCCCAGGGGAGAGCCCAGAAGGCCTCTTATTATTGATTATCTTGACAATACACTTAAAAGCTCTGTAAGTGATAACCTGGCAAGTAAACAGAATAACTTTTTCCACTTAAAAATGATCCTTTGGGAATTATTTAGGTGTTCATGAACTCTCGTGGGGGTAGAGGAAGATACCAAAGAGCCATCTCCCTGCTTCAATGGTGCTATTATGTGTCACGAAGCATCTCAGCCATTGGGTGTCTTCAAGTGGTATGAAAGACTTCACTGATGTGAAATTGAGCCAAGGATGAAGAGCTACGTGGTATCTTCCTAGGAGCCCAGCTACTTTTATATGACATTAAAGCTGTTGCTGCTTCTTTTAGACAATTGTGTTGAAAATATATTCAGAGCGTAAAAGAGGAAAACCATTGTGGAGCCTCTTGGCTTCTACTGGTTATTTATTTCAGTGACTTTAGAAGGCTCTGCCTCTTCCTGGCTCCTAATTTGAACATCGTATATTATCATGGCATGTGAAGGAAGGAAGCCAGCACGGATAAAGCATTTATTTTCAAATCATCTTTCCTTTGTTGAAAACAAAATCAGAATGGAATTTATAGATTTTTGTCTTCATCTTTATTTAATAAATCATAAGTTAGCTTTATAAGATGCTGTGTTGTAGGCTGCCATTGGCTTGGGATCCAAGGAAAGCTCGTTTCGCTTGATGGAGCTATCTGTATTGTCTGAGAGTTTCCATGTCCATTGCTACTTATTGGTATTGGAGTGATATTCTTCTGGAGTGACCAAGGGTTTGTCTGAGGTCCGGAATCCAGAATGCTGTAGCAATTTACTGGACCACAGAATATAATGTGTAAACAAAGGTTGTTTTAAGGCTGATGTGAAATAATAAAGTGGAAATTAAAGCTGATGGAAGCATTCTGTCACTGATTTATTGCAAATGCTATCTGTTATTGAGGCAGTCTAATGACAGCCTTCTACTGTTCCTTCCATTCAATCTTTAATTTTCTTAATACTTCCATTTGTATTGGACAATGGCAGAGCAGCTATTGGTATGTAGATTGAGCTGAAATAGCCTTTTTTTTTAACTTGTTCCTCCACTCTATTTAATTAAGTGTTGCTGGGAAGCATCTGTGTATTCTGTGTAGACTGGATATGCCTTAAACCTTACCTAGCTGATTTTGACAGCTCTTATAAGTCTTGACAGGTCACATGCTCATATTGTATAAACCAACATCGTCTTTTTAAGACCAACATAGCAATGCTACATTGTCAGCTGGTTTGAAATGAGGAATCTCCCTGATCAAAAGCACCTGATGCAATGTTGACAGTATGGAGTAGTGACACATCAAATGTGAAAGCATTTGTTTGCGAATGTAGAACAAATGTCTCTTTTTTGTGTAAACATGTATAAAGCCAGAAAGCTTTTTTAATACCCCTGCCTCCATGACAGCTTGTAATTAGCCCTATGTATTGGGCTAAATAGAAAACCTCCAAAAATCATGTGCAAATTAATCTGACATTCTTGAGGTCCGTCTACCTGAGAGGTGAGCTGTAGCTAAAGGCAACCAAAGCCCACTACAGAACAACTCAGGACAAGAAAGATCTGCAAGTGTTGTACAGAGTAAACCAATTATAAATACAGGGAAGATTTTGTATTGCGGAGGGGTGATCTGTCTCAGAGGTAGGCTAATACTGACACATCCCCTTTAGACAAGAAGCTCAGAAATGACAGCCATTTGGATTTATGTCTGGAAATGCTGTCAATACCCACATGTCATGGAAAAAAAAAAACATGGTCTCTTGGCTGCCTGTGGTTGCAGCCATCTGTTTGGATGGCACATTCCTGCTCATGGGTTGGTTGGAGTAGTTCACTAGGATTCCATGGGTGCCAAGCTATAGCTTGGAAATAGCAGGCTGTATATCTCAACATGAACCAATTTTTTTTGTTTATTTTTTCAATCAGGAGCCCTCATTCTGTGTGACTGCAATAGCATTGCAAATATTCTGGGTTTGCTGAGTGTTTGTTGATACTTGCATGTCAAAGTAAAGGAAAAGAGATGAGTGAAACCCCCTCTGGGGGACCCTGCCAAGGTACAGTGCAGCAGGTACATTTAAACTATAGTGTGGGACAATCCAAATGCCTTTAAAGTGAGGTCATCTCCCAAGCTTTCAGATGAATAGAAAAAAAATCCTGCATTTTCACCACCCAGAGAATCAGCTGGGACTTGAGACAAAATTGCTCATTCAATTCCAGGACAGAAGTCAATCAAAAGAGCTAATTGCATGACTATTGAATATGGACACAGTACTTTAAAATATATGAATATTAATTGTGCTTTAAAAATGGAAAGATCTGCAGAGCTGGAAGGCACTGCAGCTGTAAGATATTTTGTATGTTGTGGATTTCACTTATATTTTTGTTCTACATTTAACAACAAAATTACTTCACTTTAGAAAAAAATGAATGGTGGTTATTAATTCATTAGATAATCAATACAGTAATGTTTATCCCAATTAACTTCTTCAGTTTTGTATACAAGCTTTTTTTTTTGGGGGGGGGGGGGGGGGAGGGAGGGAAAGGAACAGTAGCATTCTACCCAAATGAAGGAATAGTACAGGTACTGCAGGTGTCATTGCTGTTACCATTCATGTCAGCTGGGGTGTGATATTAAATAAATCCCCACAGATTCAGAACAGCATGCGTTTCTGACATCTTGTGTGAAGATTTTATGCTCCAGGTTAGCCATTCTGAGTACGGCCAATACCTCTGTGCCTTGAAAGGTATTGGCAAGTCTTCAGATCTGGCCTATTTGTTACAAACTCTGCACCATGCCCATTTGTTTTCCATATCATAGAATATTAAATAGCTGGCTTAGCCATGGATGACATTAAATTATATTACAGCCAGGCTGTGGGATTAGTTTGAAAACAGTTTAACTGTCTGCTTCACAACTGTGTATCTCCTATGCCCAGCCAATTGAGGATGTAACAAACACCAGTGCACTGCCCATGCTGGGAACCATAGAGCTGGGCTGCACGTTGTGGGAAGGAGTCATGGGGAAAGTGACCTCTCAAGCTGGTAGTAGGATGGAAAAATTGATTTAGTTCTTCTGAGTTATCTGCAAGCACAAGAGGAGGAATGAAAATATGAACTATCTACTAAAACAAAAACTAGGCACTTAAGGTTAACGTCTGGCGTCACAGATTTCTGAGGAGACACAATAGTGTTCCATTGGTGAGACAGACCCAGGTCTGAGACATAGTGTCTAACATTGGACGCTAATTTTCCCTTTGTCAAAAAGCAGTTTTATTTTTTTATATATATATGTATATATAGGTAAATGAGATCTCTATTCTATCTACGGCTTCTGCTCAATCCCTTTTTACTGTAAAAACAAGTGTTCTGTAGCTAGTCTTCATGTTAAATGTCTGTTGGCCTTTTCCCCTAATAAGCTTCATTACTTCTTTCACGCAACTTTTCTTATTCACGTTTTTCTTCTAAACATCTTTCTTTCTTATATATGCTTTCATAATTTTCTTCTGTTGCTAGATCCCTCATTTTTAATGTGACCAGTCAGTGTTCTCACTGAACATCACATTAATGTTTCCTTTAATGCCACTTCTGGGTCACAAACAACTAGAAAAAAACGTGGCATGTTTTTATGTTTTGGCTAGTTTACTTCAGAGCTATAAAATACAGAGCAGCTTCCTAGCCCAAACTCCAAATAATCTGCCTATACCTAGAGGCCTCTATGTATGGAAATGGAGGATATAAAGCTGCTGGGAATAGCACTCCCTGTGTGATATGAGGAGTGGTGGTAGTGGGGAGGATGGACCATCAAATTCCTCTGACTCAGCAGCAACACCTACTGATGCACATGAAGAACCCATCTGAGTACTCCATAGTGACTAAATGCCACTTGTGTCTCTCTGCTGGAACCCCTTCCTATGCTCAACATCTTCTTGGGGTGGAAGAAGTGTGTGCACCCATGTCCAGCTTCCAAGAACCTTTTACAAATGACACCACTGCCACTTACTGATCTTGCAGTTTTGCAGGGTTTTTATCAACATGTTGGAACAGATTTCATCGCATCCAGTAGATTTTTTGCTCTTCAGGATAAGGCGAGTGCCTAACAGTAGCACTTTTCTCAGTCAACTCAGCTGCAAGTAAATACTCCAACATTTTCTGCATGCATACTGTTTGATTATAGGATTAATCTGAAGGAAAAGCCTGGCTTTGTAAGCAGTTAAAAATCTCTTGTAGGAGCTCTTCTTTGTCTCTCTTACCGTAGAAAATAGAGTTATTTTTCCTTATCAGGTTTCCAGTTATAAAAACTGATTGTAGGTTAAAAAACAGGATGTCAATGAGAGTGTTAATTTCCTTCTGAGAGGATCATTGTTAAGGTGAAATGTACTTGATTTTTGAAAAAAAAATATATATAAATATAACTCCATCTTTTTGTTGTTGTTGTTGTTCCAAATTTCCCTGTAAATTTATTTTTCTGCTTTATCCATTTTCCTTTTTCACACTTTGAAAGTTGCTATAGCTACACAAAAAATTCTGATAATTTCAGTCAGTAAAGAAAACAGAAAACACCTTTATTAAACTATATCTCGGTAGTTTTGAAGAAAAATGCTGCTACTTGTAACAATAAAGGATGTCCTCCTCCATCCCACTCACCTTTTAGTTGGTTGTGTCCATTACAACAGCAGTGTTTTTCTGGCTTCTGTTTAAGCAATGATTCAGAATCTCTGTGATGAGCTTCCATACTCAGAGATGACCCCAGTGGGTGCTAATATTTGAATCGGGTATGGTAATGCCTGGAAATCTGTAATGCCCATCGTGTTACATCAGGCTCTTGGAAAGCACGCCTGTTTCCTAATCCTGTCAACAGTGAAGTACCACTAGACAGATTTATCAAAGCACATGTTTATTCACATTTTGGTTTTACTTGCGCCCCCCCCCCCCCCCTCAAATCCTTGGACTTTTTTAGGTGCTGCAATTCAACATATAATAAAAAAAAAAAAAAAAAGTTTTTTTTTTTTTTCACTTCCACATCTGTAGGAAAAGTTCTAGAAGCTGGCTTTGATTAAGATTGATAGCCTCTTTTCAGACAGTAAGAATCCCTGTATATGTTTTCTACTATGAGATACCAAAAATTGGCAGTACTGACCTCAGACACTCTGATAATTAAGGTGCAAGATATCAAAGAAGCCATTTCAGTCATATTGGATGTCATACTGATGAAGCAAACAGTCTCTCTTGCATGGCTTTAGTGACAACACATCACACCAAGTGCAGCCCAAAATGCTGTCGGAGTGGCTTCCTAAAAGTATTACCTGCAATTCTGAAGTCATGATTTATGCCTGTATTCCCTCAACTTTCAGCAATGAATCAAATGTATTGTTTTCCATTTCTGTGTAGATAGAGTAGAAGCATTCATAAAATCTGCTAGTTTGTCTTACTGATGAACAGATGAGGGATATCCTGAACTCGATGGCTGTTTCAAATCCAGCACAAGCTGAGTGCTTTATCTCTACATCTTAAAGACTGTGCAGGAAGATGGAATTTGAGGGTTGTGTTCTTGCCTCTGAGATTGCCTTGGAAACTTTGATCAGTTACATGAAACTTTGCTATAACGCTTTGCTTTGGAAAATGCAAAGACATCTTATGGAAGTGAATGTTACATTTGAAGCGGGGAACTACTTCATACTGGTTTGCCACTGGCTATGGCTATAAAGGACACACACACAATGTTTCCAGACATGAGGTTTCTATACGTAACCGTGCAAAAAGTATGAATAGGCAAGCACGTGCGTATTCCAACATTTGATTTTGCAATTATTTTTTAATTTTAATTAATCTGTGATATGTGTTATTTAAGTAGTCATGGCTGTAACGTGGTCCTACAGCTTTTATGCAGCTTTTGGAAATGTTTGCAGTGCCTAAAATATGTGCAGTATATAAAAACACTAAGGTAGGCATTAGTGGCAAATAGAGCCAATTCTAAAAGGTATCAGCTCATACAAATGTGTAATATGTTTGGTAATGTAGTATTTTGGGGAGATAAAAGTAATTGACTGAAATGATTAGATTGCATCCTTTTTATAAGTGGAAGAGAATTAAAGCCAATTCTATAGTTAACTTACATCAATGCTTGGCAAGAATGATTGTTTATTTTAGTGTCTGTCATATAGGTAGCCAAAGGAAACTCGTCCGTAGATGAACATAGCATAGCACCTCCCTGCTATATGTGTTTGGCTTCCCCAGTAAGTAGAGAATATGATCTGTAGTTTGGTGCAGCTTCTGCAAATGTATTACTGAAGCTGAATATGTAAAATAGTTCTGGAACTAAACATGTGCTGAAAAATGCCATATTTAAAATACCAGTAACACCACTTCTTTATATATATATTTTATATATATATATATATATATTTTTTTTTTTTTTCTGGATACATTTTCCATTTTTCAGTTATGGTAGGCTGAGGTGTTTGGTCTAGACGGTGTCTCCAGTTTTGTCCTTGCTTAAAGAATGTGGGAGTTCTAACAGTGTCATAGTGAAGTTGGGTACTGTCTCATCCCTTTGCTTTTATGGTTTATGAGCATTTCATTTGGAAAACTGGCTGGTCCTTAGTTTCTGGTGTCTGTTTCCACAATCTTCATCTCTTAAGAAAAAAGGATCCTTAAGAATTTTAAAGATAAGTAAAGCTTGTAGAGTTTTAAGAATTTCAGCATACACTTTACATGTCTGACAGGCTGAAGAATATATTCGTGCATAACAACAAAAGGAAATGATACGTCTTTTTGTAAAAATGCTTCATTTTCTGTCTTCTGACATACTGCCTGCTTAAAATGAGGCTTTTAAAATAAACATTGAAAAGGAACCCTTGTAAAAAGGTTATTTTCTCTTGACAAGGTATAAAGTTGCTGGATGGTATACTTCCTTTTTTTTTTTCTTTTTTTTTTTCTTTTTTTTTTTTTTAAGGAAAATGAACAAATTCATTGTTTTCCTGTTTATATTCATTTGAGGTGGGGCAAATTGAATATAAGGGCTTAATTCTTACGGCAATTTCTGTTTTTCTCTAGGGGAACGTACCTGTGTATATGAAAACATTTCTTTAATATTAATTCACAAATGCGTGGTAGAAATAGTCTTTTATGTCACTCAAAATATCAAAGTTATTTGTAATATTACATGCAATATTGTTGCATTTTACCCTTCTGGTTTCTACAGCTGAATATCTTATTATGCTTCCTTTTAGTAGATGTTACAGAATGGTTGTAACTGACCTTAAAATATGAATTTTCAAGCTGTTTTGGGGCATCCTTTTGCACAGATATGCAAATTATTTTGTAGTCTGTAGCTGTGAAATTCAGATCTCAATTTGGATTCTGAATCAAAGGCCATTTATTCGGGTGTTTTGGGTCAATCTTTACTTTCAGGCATTGCTACAACAGAACTGCAGTTGCACAAGTGGGTCAGAGTCGCCGCCTGTGTGATGGTGTAGCAGGTGGATGCCCTGCGTGCAGCAGGAGCCTGAGATCATGTTTTAGTGGCAATACGCCTCTGTATAGGGGCAGGTGGAGTACAAGCCCAGTACACATTGGTGTATTTCATTCTTTAATTGAAACAGAGCAAAAGCAAACAATACACACAACTGTAAATAGAAAAATCACCTGCTGTGAGAAGTGGCACACCTAGCAAGACCAACAGTCTGTCTAGCTCCCTGCATATCTTGGTGCTGGCCAAAGCTAGGTGCTTAAGAGTGTGTTCAGCAGGTTCAAAAGGGAATTAGACATCACACACAACTGATGGTCAGCCCTGAGGGCAGCAATAGGAAGGTGTGTTTTATTTATTTATTTTCTATGTTTAAGAGGAGAGTAATGGAGTGACCTAATACATGGTGGCTTTTCTAAGCACTAACCAGGATGAAAGTGTCACATCTACCAAAGCGCTTAGATTTTAACTCTTTGCTTTGAATTGAGCGCAGTTTCTTGGTAACGGTGGCCACTCAGTAGTTCTGTAACACAGCTCTCTTGCTTGGGTGAAACGTGAATTATCACGAACTTTGTAGTGAATTAAAAGGAAGTGAGTTTAATGTATTACAATGAAAAGAGTGTAATGGCTTAGTAGTTTAAGATAAGTTCTGTGTGTATGGGAAAAATCAGAATATCAGACGCTTCACACAAAGTTTTTCCTCTTGAAGCCTTTTTAAAGTGTAGCATATGCAGGTTCAATTCACCACCTGCTTAAATGCATCTAATTCAGCAGGAAAGTATGCAATGATCTTTCTCTTCAGGGAGCTGTTTGAATATAAAATGTCAGGAGGCTGCAGTTGCCCCACTTCTGAATGAGATGCGCATGTGTTATTCATGTTCAAGGAGGGTAGAATTTCCTTGAAAGAGAGCTTTTAAATGCACGCTCTGCACTACCTCATAATGCATGGCTTTCCACATGAAAACTAAACTGCTGGTAATGTTTCTAGAGGACAGCTTGCATTTACTGTGAAACCCTGAGCATCAGAATTGTGGTGGGTGCCTGTTGTTAGCTCTAGGTACTTCAGGAGATTGCAGGACAGTGGTCAGTGCTTGGGTAAAGCTTTGCATTTCATGGAGAGCTTGTATTGATGGGTTGTATCTTGGAGAGAGGATGACCAAGGGTTTACTTGGTGTTACGCAGGTCTAGTCTCCAATGGCTGGAAGTGAAGTCAGAGATTTGGATGTGGGAATGATGAGTTAAACATTTTAAATAAGGCACTGTGGTAGGTAGAAAATAATGGGTTGTAGAAGTCAGAAAGCGCAAACAACTTCTGAAGCCTGCAGCAATAAATGTGACTGCCTTTAAGTTTTAAGTACCATTTTCAATTTTGTTTTTTAATGTGCCCTGCTTTATTGCAGTTCCTAAATCACTGGTTCAGTTGATCACATACAATTGAAAAATTCACAGACTACTCCAGAAGGGCTTTAGGAGGGGTTGTTTCTTTTTTTCTCTCCTGAATTATCGTGGAGATGTACGTTCTGTAATAAATAGATGAAAATACACTGAAGGTTGTAAGACATTAATCACTAATATTAGGAAAAATTACTCAAAATACCTACTAAACGATAAATTAAGAAATATCTTCAGATGAGGGAAACAAATGTTTCAACTGAAATATTTAAAGAAAATTGTTCTATGTTAAGTGTATTGAAAGAGAAAGTAACAGGAAATTTGAGAACTGTAGGGGCTGTTCAGCAGAGAAGAATTATCATTTTTGTATGTAAGAATTATGTATGTGAACCATAAATGAGAAACCTTTTGGGTTAAGGTCCCAGAGGCTAGCTAGATCCCAGGATCAGTTGCACCCATGTGGAAAGTCTATTTTTCAAGAACTTAAAGAGTTTTCTGAGATTTCATGGCTCTTTATTTAAGTGACTGAAGCGTCTTTGATGAATCTATATTCTTCCTGGTACACCTTCTAGGAACTGGGAGGGGTGAATAGCCGTATGCATTCTTGCTAAAGCCCAAGTATCTTGGACGGTGTCTTTATATAACTTTAATAGCTTTTGATGTTATTAAGCTAGTTCTTTTCAGAAAAAAATGTCAGGAAAAATACTAATGGTTTTTAGGGGAAAGCATAGATTTGGTTCTTTGGGGTGGAGGAGTATTAACTTGAAGTGCCATAAATATAATAGATACACTAAGTGAAAAGTGATTTATTTTTTATTTTTTTGTAAACAAATGTTAAAGCAAACTTTTAGAGGATACACTTTTTTCCTTGATACACTATCCAAAGCTACATTAGACTTTGCATATATTATATATATATATATTCAGATACATGGTCTGGTGTTTGGGTGGTCCTCTGTGGAGGCCCAGCAGTTGGCCTTGATGATTCTTGTGGGTCCCTTCCAACTCAGGATATTCTGTGATTCTCTGTCTTGAATATTTTGCTGTAAAATTTGGTATTTCCACAGTTTGTCTAAAATTGAATAGCCACCTGTATGTTTTGGGGGAAGTAATATGCTATTTCATCATAAACAATAGAATTTGGAACTGAGAAATCCTATTCCAGGCAGGCAAACATGCATCAAAACCTCTTACGGTCTAATGTACTGGCCTGAGATTTTTGAAACCAAGTTGTTTTTGAATTGCACAGTGGCAATGGGTATGTTACTTATTAAACAGACGTTTAATAAAATCAGAAATCTAATCTTGTCCAACTGGTAGATTGGCAAGCTTCTGTTAATTAATCTTTGATTAATCTTTGGTATTTTTCATTGCCTTAAGTACAAAAGTCTATTACTGCTGTGATTACATCAAAAGTGCCGTTTCCGATATATGCATCCCAATTGTTTTTCTGAGGCTGTGTCCAGTACTTTATTGCAAGTTATGCAAGAAAATTGAAGGGAATCGGGGTGGGTGGAAACAAAGTGCAGGTGAGGCAGTAAAATTATTCTTCAAGCAGCAAAGCATTACTTGTATAACTTCATGTCACAAGTTAGTGATATCAAGAGTGCAGGGAAAGTGCCTGGCCATGATGGCAAGCTCGGGCTCATGTAGTTGGGGAATGCCAGAAAGAAATGCTGATGTGCATCGTACAGCTGAACTCCAATAAACCTGAGGTCATGCACATGTGTGCTGTGCTGGATGCTGCGAGCTGAACATGGGAGCACTGGTTAGGCAAAGCACGAGCAATTTGTATCAGTTCACTTTGTATCAGATGTGCTGAAGGTATGGTTTAACTACAGAACACTTGTAGGAGATCAAACAGATGTAGGATTCGACATCTATGCATTATGCAATTATTACCTCCCCGCTGAAGCCCTGACTGGGTTACTAATAGCGTGCATGAATGCACGTGCTGCCTGGGTTTTAATGAAGAGGAAATTATTGCTTTGTTTCCTTCACCATATTTGCATGTTGAACTTTTGAAAATAGGATAGTTTGGAATAATAAGAAGCATTAGCAGTATTGTCAGTAACTGCATAATTCTAACTAAAAGCTACTACATCTGATTGGAAAGACTTGAAGATTTGGGAATAGTATCATGTGGCATCCTGTGTGCTCAATTAGCAAGAAATGAGACAATACCAGTGAAAGAATCTGTCCGTTTATGGGCAGTAAAAACTCCCTTGGAAGAGGTGAGAGAGAGAAATGTAAGTGTAACTAGTCAGAGAACAGTCAGTAGTGTGTATTTAAAATTAAAAAAAAAAAAAAAAAAAAAAAAAAAAGTTTCTTAAGTTCAGGGGAAAAACTTGGGAAAATTGGCAGAACAGAAAATGCCTGGAAGCCTCGAACAGATCTCGGTAACATCTGTGCCTTAAACTGGAGAAATTGAATTGCTTGCTTGTCTGTTAATTAGGAAGGCTGATATGTTGCTATGAGAAAAATGAAATTGGAATAATAAACCTGTCATGAGGACTAACAGTCATTTTTCCTAGATAAATATTCCTGTTCAGAAGTGAGGAGAGTCTCTTGTGATTTGATGGATTGTCTGTTGCAGCAATAGTCTGAATGCTCTGAAATTTGGCCTGAAAAGCAATTCTCTGGGCTTTATGTCCGCATTCTAAAACTTACATGCTTTAGGGAATTCTAACTTAAACCTGTGTTCTCAACACTTGAAATTGTTGTCATCATGCTGGAAAAACTGTTCATAACTTAAAGTAGACATTTCCATGGCAGGATGGTGGCCCTCCTTTGCATGGGGAGCCTCAGTTTTATTTCAAGTTTCACTTCTCAAAGAATAAATAATGAACTGTTTGAGATGTATTCTTTATTTACCAGCTTTATTCTCAAACTGAGAACAAACAGGCTATGGGAAAAGAAAATAATTAAGCTGGATATTACATGATTGCCTGTCAGGAGACTGAGATTCCAGTGCATGCCTTTGAAAAAGTTTTGTGGGAAAATAAATCCTGCTAGCCAAGATAACAGTGGCTAACCAGCTTTTAAAGATGTTATTTAATGCTACTGCTGTGTTTGCAGAGGACTGATTTGACCATTGCATTTGCTACTTCTGTGCAGTGGTCAGGCTAGATGAGATTATTAACAGAGTTCTGAAAAACAGCTTTGTTCTTTGGAGCAGCGTTCTTTATTGTAGCTGAGCATTCATTTTTCCTGGCCATAAACACACTTTATTTCAAACAAATCTTAATTCTAGAGGAAAAGACTCTGGTCTTTCTTGAGAGCTGGGATTGAAATTTATCTTGGTTAAGAGCTTAGGTACAAAACTTCCCTTACTATTTTAACTGAAGTTTAGCCCACCAAAACCAAGAATTGATGGCAGAACAGGGAAGCCCTCAGGCCCTTTCTTCTGTTCTTCAGAAGTTAAAAATACCTATTTCAGTTGCTCAGTTGCTGAGTGTAAATCACCCATATGCCCCCATCCACCTGCACTTGTTTAGAGAATGCTCCCACCAGTCTTCTTAAATATCCAGACAGAGAAGGAGCAACTCTATCCTCAGCACGTTAAAACCTGCAGAGTAGGCTATAAAGAACGTATGTCTGTGTATTTGATCAAGCCCCTTGCAATTTGTGCTCCAATTAATGCCTGTTGATAATTTGTCATATGAGTCAGTGGCATTCAAATTATGCAACGCAGAAAGCAGTTAAAACATTTCAAGATGACAACAATCAGTATAGTTTTGTACAGGGAGCTACTGTTTACTTGCTAAATAGTTTCCTACAGATCCCTCATATACCCTGGGCTCTCTCTATGTGTATGTAAACTTACTTTGTAAATTGATTAGAATGAGGCAGGACTTTAAGACTGTTTTTTGACACTCATGGTAAACTTGAAAGTCCTGAACTTAATTGAGGAGGATTAGTAGTTGAATTGTAACTAGCGTATACATCCTCACTGTCAGCCATGGTGACCTGGCAGAATGCTAACACAAAGCAAGCATGTATTATTCAAATGGCCAAGTAAATCAAAAATGATGTAAATTATTTCCAGATCATAACCTGAATGGAGACACTAATGTTACTATTTCTCGTCAGACGTTTGATTCTTTGTTTTCTTCTCAATAAGCAAAAAAGAAAAAGTTTTTGAACCAAGGTCTTCCAGTCACTGCTGTCCAGCTGCCTTCCTCCGGGCCCTGCTGTGGTGCTCCAGTGCTGCCAGGGGGACTGAGAAGTCTTCTGTTAGACCAGGCCTATTTCTTCTTATCAGTAAGGATCATTTGAGATATTTCAGGCAAACCAATGCAGTCTGAAGATTTGGTCAAAGAGTGTTGGTGACTTATTTCTCCACCAATTTTTCAGCCATGGAATGCACAGATAAAATGCAAGCATGGATTGGCTTAGAAATAACTTTTATGCTATTATATCCTGGCTTTTTCTCTTTAAATATTTAGAGTAAATATAAAAATATTCATAGTGTAGTATATCATGTCTATAGAAATGCATTTGCAGAGTGTCAATGCAATAGAAAAAATAATGGAGAATACCATTTTCTAATAGAAAACAAAAATTGAAGGCAGTAGGACTAGCAAAAGTTATGTTCCAAAGAGATGCATTGCTCTCTGTGTTCTGCATTTGAAATTCAAATTGTAATTACAATATTGTACTTTGAGATTGCTTTAACGGTGATTTAGATTCTTTCCTGTAATCATGACTCTATAATGACTAGGTACTATAATGACTAGGTATTGCTGGTGATACATAAATCTCTTTGACAAATATAGTTAGCTAGCTGAATATGGACTGCTTAGATAGATGTTATAATTACTTCAAAGTATTGTATATATTAAATCCCTGGAATGTTTATGTTGGCCAACTAAGACTTTAATGTTCAGGACGATAGATGTGGCATCTTCAGGAGCACTAAACTGTAGGCGCCTCTTTCTTCAGGCAACTAGCAGGAATATGCATAGTATCTCTGAGCTTATGTGCATGTGTTATTGTTGTGTATGGTTGTATATACACACCACATATTGCCATGCTGTGGTATGTGTATCAGCTGCTGTGCATTGTACTGTGACTTAACTAATTTGCATCATAGATGGAGGTTAGTGAGATGTAAATGTATGTGATTTTCAAGCAAGTGTGCGGCTCATTGGTGGAGAGTGTGCAGCCAAGTGGGTTAATGCTGAGAGGTGTATTAATAGTTTTACTTGACTAACTTGTTTGGTAATTTAAAATACTTTAATAGTGAATGTCTTCATCTTCCTTCTGGAAAATCTCTAACCCTTTCTTTTAAAGAAAATGAACAAAATGATTGAATTTTTAAAATATAATCCGCAAAATATGCACATGCATGAATTGGCATCAAATACATTTGCTAAAAGAAAATTTATGTAAAGGTTAACATGTATATGCATGATCATGTCCTACTGAGAGCCACGATATAAAAACCTGGAAGTCAGGCTGTCAAAACTAAAATTGTTTTTATGGGGACCAGTACAGAAAATATCAATAACTTGCATTAGACACTTTGATTTATATTTTTTAATAAATGCAGCTTGTGTACGTAGCTTCCACACTAATTAAATTATAATGTTGAAGGAATATAAGATGTAATAGGTCTTCTGCTGAGAACAGCTAGAACATGTCATGTATGTTTAAAATGCTGTCAGCCTTCCAGAACAATATAACTTTTGGGGAGGGGGGAGGGGAAGGAGGGGGTGACACACATTGGAAATTAGTATAGCTCCGCAGAGGAATTTATTTGCTGTTCCAACATATTTTCTTTTAAATCTATGTTGGTATATATTCCTCACATTCTATTACTATCACTCCATTGTATCCCATGCTTTTATAATGCTTTTGTTTCCTGTGGTGCTCTTCCTAATCTAAAACTATTGTTTTAAACAGTGGTAGATGGGTTCTGTATATTAGTACTTGGGGGCTTTTCTGCTTAGGAAAAATACACAAAAAAAAACTTGTCTGGAGCTTGGTGCAGCTTTGCAATCTATAAATCTCTACAGTATATCACAAGGAAGGGAGTACAGAATTCCATTCCTTGCTGTGTGACAGCTCCAAGCTGCTGCCAACATGCAAGGTGTGCCAGTTTGTGTCCTTGCTTAGTGACCCTTGGTGACATATTCATTGTGGTAGAACCTACAGTCTACTGTGGGGCAGGGCAGGATTTGAACCAAAAAGAAACGAGACTGTACTAAAGAAAACCAAGAATCTGAGCTTTCCAATTCCAAATAGTGCTGACTTTCTTTAATTCTTTACTTTTATTAGTGGTAGTATTATTATTGTAATTTTTATTTGGTTCTTACTGCAAAAACTGGTTAATTACTGCTTGGAACGACTTCCTTTTTTATCAACCATAGCATTACCCATTTGCAATGATATTTTTAAAATGAGTAATTTGGTGTGTGTTGGTTCTAGTGTTATCCTCTTCACAAATAACATCAGATTTTACAGCTTGAGGTACGAAACCCACTAAACAACAGTGATTTATGACATGGCTTGTCTTTTTGTAGTTACCTATGTTAAAGAATCTCAGAAAACCTGAAACTGTGTTTGTCCACCTTTTAGGAAAAATGAACAGAAAAATAAACATCTGTGTAAGATTGCAAAGCAGTTATAGCAGAGAAAGGCTAGACACTTCTACCTGTTCCCAAATTTTGTTATTAATCATACCTCAAACAACATTCTTGTGTGAATATGAATAGCTAAGATACAAATCTTACATGCACAGAGATGTGTATGTAATATATACAGACATAGAATAATATATACACATGCATGCATCCTGGTTTTATGTTCACTGTGATGACTAGTGGGTTTTTGTTTTTTAATCAGGGAAAAAAAAAAAAAAAAGAGGGTTAGTGTTGATATCCTTGTTTTTCCCAACAAAGATACCAAGTCACCATTTGAGGAATGCTGGTAAGGTTAGAACACAATGAGTTGCACCATTCAGCTGCAGAAGAAAGACTTCAGTTCACACTTAAAATTTATTTATTTATTTAAATGGAACAGCCACAACTGCTCAGTGGAGCTCAAAATTACAGCTGAGGAATGATCAGTTAAATCTCAAAAAATTGCAGGAGGGAAATAGAGTGAAAAATTAGTTTCTTAATATTGGCACACAATGCTGCAGCCATCATTATAAACAAGATGGTCATCTGGTATCATTTTAGCTTTACGTATGTTTTTCTTATGTCTCGGTAGATCATGGAAATCTGCGTGCAGTCCAGCAAAATCTATTGGAAACAATTTAGTATTAGTTGAACAAAGGGGGCTTCAATGAACATAGATGTAGGCACTGATGCCACCCGTGTTACCTGAAGACCCTCTCTTTACAGATGACTTGATCATTAGCCAGCTGAATTGGCTGAGTGCACTCCATAAGAACTATGAAAACTTCCTGCATTTTCTTAAGCTTGTCAGAGAAAAGATTACTACACATTAAGTTGAAATCATCATTGGCTTTCATCATTTGTCAGGGGTCAGGTCCAAATCTCTAAGCCAACGAAATGATACTGAGAACTGTCAAGTTGAAATTGTATATGCATATTTAAAAATTATGTATGTAAACTTCTATGTATTTCAGCATACATAGTATGTTTGTGACTGTGATTATTTACAGGGAAGAAGGCAAGGCTAAAACAAACAAAATGCAAAATTCAGAAAGAAATCTTTGGAAACTGAAGAGCAGGTAGACAGGAAAATGAGGGAGGGGACTATTGCCAAGACAACCTGCTCAGCAACATCCCCAGAAGATAAATGTTTAATAAGAATGTCAAATATCCAAATATATAATGAAGTTATCTCCTGTTTTGTCTCTCTTTTCCTCAAAATGCAAGAAACTGTGATGTTCTTTCCCTAAGCAAACTAGGAACAAAACAGGCTTCTGTGTGGGAATGTTTCTGTTTTCCTCCAGTGCATACAATGCTGCCTTAGCAGTTTAATTCCTTTTCTCACCCAATACAGAGAGATGGGGCAGGGTATGGACAGAAGGTAAAAGTAACGATTAAACTTGCTGTGAAAATTCAGTGTGATTCCCAACTGTGTGCTTGTGCCATTTCCTGAGATAGATGTTTCTGGTTTAAAGTGTTTGCATTATAATCAGACCACTGTGGTTATAGGAGTCAATTATGAGCAGAGGTTAGATGAGAAGTGTATATTTCATGGGAAAACAACGTTGGCTTTCTGCTAATTTTGGCTAGATTTTCTTCATAAGAGTCAAAAACAAACAAAAAAACTTTATGGATTTTCCCAGAAATGTTCCAGCAAGAACAGATTTCTAAATTGGAGTCTAGTTTTCAGGCAATCAAATTGAATATCTCTGAAGTCGTAGAATGGAACCAATCTTAGTGATACACAGTCCTTTATCTGTATTGCATTAATTCATACAAATATTATCTCTGTTTTTCCCAGTCTATTTCACTCCTATGTGAAATACTGTTTCTCTAGTGTGCTAAATAGTCACACCTGTGACTTACGTTATTGATATCTTAAACCCTCTGAACAATTGCACAATTGTGCAATAAGAATGGCTGAGGTGGGAAGGGACATCAGGAAGTCATCTTGTCAAACTCCCCTATTACTTTTGTTATTAAAATGTGTCTTCACATATACTTGGCAATGCTTTTCTTTTCTTTTCTTTCTTTTTTTTTTTTTTTTTTTTTTTTTTTCCTCCCTACACCTCCTTCCAGTTTGTATCTTTCTGGGTTGTGTCAGGCTTGTACATATGGTAAATCTGGGCTCAACACCATTCAATGGAAGGCATTTAATTAGCTCTGTCCACAGAATGAAATCTTTATTAATATGGTGTAAAATCACAATAACATTCTTTGCCGTCACATCAATTTACAATTTATATCTAATTAGCTGTCAACCTCCACATCAGATCTTTTATTGCTTGCTCTTTCATAACATCTTCCTTTTGCCAGAAAACTGTTTTCAGGAGACCTTTTCTCTCTGGCCACTGTGTTCCCACTGTATAAGTTGTTTTTTTCCCCCTAATTTGCTTAGTTGTCTACTAATTTACATCTTTGTGTGTGTTGGTTTTTATCCCTTTCCCTCTCCCTCTCCTTCTCCCTCTCCCTCTCCCTCTCTTCTTTTTCCAGAAGGCTTCCATGGGTTCGTACCTGAAAACTGAAGTTCTTTCATGTATTCTGGGCCGTCTTCTACCCATGCTCATGTCTCCTAGGTCTTTGCATTTACCATGGCAGCCAGCCTAAATAAAAGATCTGTTTGCTTCAACTGTTCACTTGCTACTCCTTAATATTGGTAGAAGGATGTTTCCCTTAATTAGTTGGAATATAAATGTGTGCTTCACAATTTATCCAGTGGACTTTTTTTTCTTTTTACCTTTTAGAAATTCATTAGACAAGAAGTGTTTCAGGTAGAGAAGAGAAGAGCTATTCGAGGTGGGTGGAATATGTGGAGACAGATGCTTGCATGACTTTTCCCTAGGTGGTAACATGATTTTAAATATATAGATTTGTTTAACTCTGGGCAGTTTCTAATTTACATGATCTTTACGTTTTGTCTGATATAGGGGATCTGGCGGTAATATGGAATGCAATTATTTATGTAAATAATAAGAGATGTATAGATATAAACAGATATATTAGTTCCCAAGTGTCTTATCTTTGAATAATGATTTTTCATCTCAAATTTATTAGCTTGTTTTTATTTTTATTTTTTTCCAAAAAACAACCTTATATTATGTTTTATATTTTCAACTCTGTAGAACCTCTCCTTTTGCTTTTGATAATTTGCTTTCCAGCTTATGAATTTTATTACTCTGCAGTCTGTTGGAGATTGGTACTGAAGACACGGAGTAGTCGTATAAAGCTAGGTGACTCACTGCTGTTACATGAATGAACTTTATTATACCAAAATATCAAAAAGACTAGGTCTTTCCAATAGGTTTCTAAACTACAATGTGATTGTAGACAAACTTTGAAATACGTATATAACAACAAAAGAACCCTTAATTTTCAAAATTAAATATTAAGAGGCGCAAAAGTGTTATTTCACAGAGAATTAGAAATTCCTCATAAATTCAGATCCATTTTCTCTCCTCTCAAAACTCTAGCTGGCTGGTTACAACAAAAATAGTTAACTTTTCAGTGAAACTTCATTTCTGGGGAATTTAAAACAAAGTTTTAAAACACTATGAAACTGGAAACCTTCATTTAGAAACTGCATGGTCCAAGCCATCATTGTCATGGCAAACACTGCTACCTATCTGTCCCTTTGGTCTATTTTTTAAAATATTTATCTGTTATTTTATCCTTAACAAAAACAATCATAGCAAAAAATTCTACTTATTAAACAATTTTTAAAAAGACAAAACGAATTTACTGAAGCTGTTTGCATGTTCTGACAGCTGTGGATGTGCTTGGAAAGCCTTTCATATCTAGGAAGCCTAAATTCAGTCAAGGGTGCAAACAGCAGGAGCATTGTAAGGAATGAGGGAAATTAGTCTATCTTATGTGGAAGAGGGGGAGGAAAAAATGATTTTTTTCCTTATTTACCCTAAAAGTGTAGGGCAGGAAAAAGACTACTTGCAGAAACAATGACTTCTCCAATCCTGATTACTTGTGAAATCAGGATGTAACTTCTGTTGAGAAGATCTTATTTTCTCCAGCGGTGCAAAGCGAAACATATAATCCACTGGAGTTTACCACCATGTCTGTAGCTTTCCAGTGGCCTTCTGTATAATGCTGAATCTGTAATACAGTAAAATTAATTGCCCAAAGACAACAGATTAATCTAGGGCATACCATCAGCCTTGTTCATTCCTTGATGTATATCAAATACTGTCCATGGTGAAAATCTCTTTTGAGAATACTTTGACTGATCCTAGAAAACGCTAGTATTTACCATTAGCATCCAAATAATCAGAAAGGGAAGGCATCAAAAAATTGGCTCTAACAGCCTATCCTCGAATATTGTCATCTGTCTGAAATTGTGCTGTGCATCTCTAAGCACAGATAGGAAACTTTCCTTTCATTTCTAATATTCCCTTTGATTTTATGTCTCTGGATTAAGTAGACGGTCCTTCTGCCTGTGGCATTTTTTTAATTATTTTTTTAAGCATATCAATTCTGACGTAATAGTAGACCACATTTAATATTCACTCACTACAGGCTTTGTTTTAGAGGCTTGATGATACTCATATTTCACAAGTCCCTTTATGCAGGATTACATTAAAAGGAACTTGCATAGCCTATAAAATTTTAAGGGTTTAAAAAGGATGCATGAGTTAATCAATATTACCTTGGTTGCTAGAAGTAATATCTTGTATTCGGCGAAAGGTTTTCCCGTTTAATATTGGATAGCTGCAAGATGATGTGGCATTACAAAGTAGGGAATGAAAATGCATGTTAGATTGTTCATCTTAACTTCACTGCTGATGTGTTGTATTTTAGGAGGAAAAAATAGCATAATCATTTTTTCCAGCTGAACTGCCTGTATACTAGTTATTTCTTCTACAGCTGTTGTTTGAGGTCCCAACTGAAATCAAGATTTTATTTTAATAAATACCAAATTTATACATAATAAGAGACGGTATGTGCACAGTAAAATTTACAATAGGCTTCAGAGCAAGTGTTACAAAAGGTCAGAGAAAGGAATTATTGTTATGAGTTTAATGAATAGAGAACCGAAGTACAATGAACTGAAATAATTTCCCCACAATTGCTCAGCAAGTCTACAGCAGGAATGAGAAGAACATCTGCATCTTATAAGACTTGATGGATTGATTAGCCATTTTAAATGGAATTGTTTATTGAAGTTCTTTACAATTCTTACATGAAAGAAGCTTTAGAAATAACCCAGTTTGTAACTGAGTAACTTTAAAAGTGTCTCAGCATGGCTTAGGGATAGAAGTTGAAGGTGAGCTTTTTCCCTTTTAGAAGTAAATAATAGAAGTAAATGGAGACTAATTGCTTGCTTGAGAGAGAGAGGAAGGAGTTGGTCTGCAGTGTGACTAAAAATGGAATCTCAGAGTTGTAAAGATGATGTCCCATGGAACTGGGAAGTTTCACGAACTGTGACTGTTCTTGAAACCCCGAGGTTAATGTTTAGAGGATGGAAGCAGTTACAAGCCTTTTAAGGGGTGGAGTATGTGTGTGCAGAAAATTGGTGTAATCTTGATTTATTCTTCCAAAACAGTAAAAATTCCTCGGGACTCTCTCAGCCTCTAAATTTCAAATGTTGCTGAGATTATAATGTCATAGAAAGGCATGAACTTAGATGCTTCTTAATGCATGGTGATAACTCCAGCTGGATGCGTAGAATTGTGACTTTGACCTATACCCTTAGACCGTGGTATTGGTCCCATGCTCATGCAGTGGGATACATGAGGATAGGGTTGGCAGGTGTCAGCTGCAAAGCAGCACATTGCCTATTTCAGAGCAGAAGGCTTTATTTTTTTTCCAATAATATTTGTTTCCTAGAGTGTGTAAATACAGTTTAATGTCTAACAGGCATAAAATTTGGTGTGTATTTGTCTTTCTTCAGCAGAGAAGTTCACTTTAGTTAAAATCTAAAAATAAGTCGCTCCATGAATTTATCAATAACTAAAAATGTGTGGACAGGAAATCCCACACAACTACCCAAAAAGTTGGCTTTTTGCATTTAATTTTCAGGTGTTTATTCAAAAGGAGAAGGGAAAAAAAGTGCTTTCTGCTATCTAATATCAGACCTTGTTGTTTTTAGTTTGACTTTTGAAGATGTGGTGGTCCATCTAGATCATGTCCCATGAAAATTAATTAAATGTTGCCTATATACTAAAATTGCTGCAGAAATGGGATATTCAAAAGAGTTACTTTACCACATGCTTTTGCTGTGTTGATTGTACGGTAGAAGACTTAATAATGGACAATATTAGTAGTTAATTTTCTTTAAAGTGTTGTCTTACAGTTTCCCAGTGTCAATAGTGCTTCCTTAGAATCACTGTTTTTCTTCTCTCTAATTCTATAGAGAGACGTTGACTCCTGTACACACACACCCTCTACTTCAGCACAAGCACCTGTTTTTCTGCTCAGCATGATAGGCATCACAAATAAGCTATGAGATTTTCATGGCAAAGCAACCCAGGTGTCAGTCAGAGTCTTTACCCTGAATTTTCCAAACACAATGAACATGAAGGGATGACAAATACTCCTAGTGGGAAAAACTGGCTTTGAGTTTCTCTTTTGTTAGCAAAGACAATTTCAGTAGGAAGAAATGAGGCAAATGTAAAGTGTATCTGCCAATTGCCTGACATTTTGGAGTTCCCGAAAGAATGTACTTGAGTGGGGAAAGAAAAAGCTCTGTGCTAAAATACCTGGTGATCACAGCCAATGCATCTTCTCAGACAGAAAAGCTCAAGAAACCCGTTGTCGCTGTAAACAATCCATTCTCCAGTGATTTTTCTGTAATAATGCTTTCCTAAGTCTAGCTAGTGTTATGTGAAACTAGCCGTCATGAAAAATGTAAGAAATGTCAAGTTCTCTTATGTTACTAATGCGTGCTAAGCAGCTGAACAATGTTTAGTGTAATATTTAAATAAAATGCTGTTAGAAATACAAGTTGATGAAGGCAGGGGTAGCCGCCTGTTGTGCTAATGAGTAATATTTGAACAAGCTGGATTTTCTTGCTGCCTTTTGGATGGTGTCTTCAAATAGGGCCTGAACAAATATAACCAGCACCTCCTGAATTTCAGAGGTGTCATAAGTGATGCAAATCATCTATATGAGTAATAACGTTGTTTTGTTTTGCCTGCCAATCTTACTGTGTGTGGAACGCACCTGTGGAGCCAGGGAGATGCTCTGATCACTGGGATAGCACTGTGTTGATATAGAATTACTCTTATCCCTGTGGATCATCTAGGACATGCAAAATATCCTTTGGCTAGTTTTTTTTTTTGTAAAAATTCATTTGAATTCTGCACTTACTGAAAGGTTGTTGTTGTGAATATAATACAGTACTAAAACTATTGTGATGCATCTATTTACATTCATGGGAAAAAACATTTTCATTTTTCATTTTCTGTGTCACACGCACAAGCATTATTACATTACTTTGTATTTTAATTTTGACTCATGGAAATCTACTTAAGGTTTGCTTTCGTTCTAGCCTACTGCTTGAATAAAAGCTGTTAGGATATGGCTATGTGTTAGGGAATTTGAACAATGTGTTTTGATCCGTTAAATATTCACCTGAAAAATTAGAAGATATCACCCTGTTTAAACAGACATTAAAATAAAATGATTTTTATTCATTTCCATGTGTTCTACATTATATATAATTCATTTTTTCTTTTGGACAGTTTATTTTCTTACTCCATGTTAATAGTAAGAAGTTAATTTAACAGGGTGAATAGAAAGCTTTGAGAATAAAAGGGACCCTGGACTCAGATTAGTTCCTGACTTGGTTGTAGAGTAATCATTCTGGCATTGATGTCTGCAAACAAATCTGCTTGGGCTTCCACCTCTATTCTCCCTTCTCTCCCATTTTCTCCTTCTCTTCTCTTTCTCTCGTCCTGCTGGCCAAGTGTATTTGTCTATCGGTACGTTCATTTGTTCTGAAGCTTTTCCAGAAGCAGAGTCCCAAGGAACTAACCTTATTTCATGTAAGTCACATATTAAAGACATTTAAAACATTAATCAGAATAATATATGCATATATGTGCATAAACACATATATGCATGCCCTGAAAGCGATTGAGCAGGTTTTCTTCTATAGAACTCTGGATTTGTTGTTTAATTAATATTATTATGTAGGGAGATAGAGTCTAGGGAGACAGAATGAAATGGCAGCGAGAATTTATCAGGAGCAGTGAGGAATGAGTTGTCATACATGACGTTTCATTTCTGGGTAGCTGAAGGTAGTAAAGGACAGGCTGCTGGCTCAGACGTTAATCTTCTCAGCTGTATCTATAAATGAAATGTCATGCCTAACAAGTCTTCCTTCACTGGTATTTCATCTTAGCTTTTCCTGATTAAAATTAATGTTTGTGCACGTATGTATAAATTGAGGATAAAAGGATCTACATGTTGCGGATGGCCAGAGGTTACTTTCACATGCAGAGTACCCAATTTCAAAGTGTAGCTAGAGAAAGGAAATAATAATAATAATAATAATAAAAAAAACATCAACCCATAGTCAGAGCACCTGTTCTTAACAAACATGACAACCTGCCAACATTTCATCTTGAGATGTGCTTAAGACTATGACACAGATAACCAGAAATTACTGTGCACTGGGATAGCAAATTAAAATGCAGAAGTCAGTGAGGCCACAGGATATTGGATTTAAGACCATGACGGGGTTGTCAGTGTTGATGACATTTTGTGGTTGGGAAAATATATTGCTGTACTCAACGTGTACACTGATAGCATCCAATATTTGGATGCTAAAGCTGGGGAAATGTCTAAGTCAAATCCATATGAAAAATTGTCATTGTAAGCAACAGAGTATCTGCAGTTAGTTAATCACAAGCATCAGAAGCAAGTCAGAATATATATATGCTATGAAAGAAATGCAAGAAATAATCTGGAATAATATCTTATTTCAGATCTGAGTAAATATCTGAAACGGTACTTAAACGTATAGTTTACTACAGGTAAAAAATGTCACTGAGATAGCAACTGAGGAAGGTAGACCTCTTGACTTTTCATGGGAAATGTATATTTGAAAATCTCTCAAGTGCATTAATAAGTGACATTGAATTTCTACTGATGTCTGTCATGTGTGACACATTCCCTGTTGGTTTTTTGTACAGGAACAAAGTTGGCCACCATAAATATTTCCAGAGTTCAAAGTGAACACGAGGAAGCAACTTTCAATGAAGTATGTTCTTTTCATGAAGCAAAATTATGTGAATAGCAGTCATTTTCCCAGAAGAAAAAGTGACTGAGAGCCATTAAATGCAAAAACACCACCTGAAGCTCAAGGAGTTCCTTAGCTGCAGATTGATGCAAGCTGAATGATTTTCCTGCCAGGTATGACTGTATGCTTACCCTGTTCTTGTGCTTCTCCTCCCTGGCACCCTCCCTTGGCTACTGTCAAAGACAGAATAGCAGCCAAAGGACCTTTAGGGTCTGACCCCCAAAGCCTATTATTTGGGTACATTTTTTATTTGAATTTGGAAACTGAATGTTCATGAAAGTGAGCTGGTCAGGAGAACCAGATTTCTGACTGAGCTGGCTGTACCTTGCCATGTACCTCAGTGAGTGTTGTTGCTGGGGTTAAAAAACACCCACAAGTTAAAGTTAGGGATTTTCTAAGCACTGGGGATTTGTTTCAGGTCTACTCAGAGGAGGTAAGTTGATGTTATTTCTCAGAGTACAAGTTAAATACTAAAGTTCTTGATTCATCATTTTTTGCTTGGCATTTCAGTTTGAAATTCATGCATTACACACATACATATATACTCCACTTGCTAGTCAAGCAGAACATTGTATATTTTCTTATTTTGAACAAATATGTTTTTGCTCGTGCTTATTACTAAACCAGATGCTCTACAAAATATGTCAGTAAACTGGGATGAAGGTAAAACTTTCACGATCCTGACAGGATACTTTTTTGAGGGGGCGGGGGGGAGTGTTTTATGGATAACAGTGTGAGACAAGTCTGACATGTTAAAGCATTTTGTCCTTTGCCTCATCTAACTTAATCTTTTGCCTTAAAAAGGGCAATATTTCTGACAAAACATAATCTCCTATCATTTCTAGCCACACATCCAACCCATAATGTTATCTGACAGTAAATACATAACCTCATCAAATCACTTATCTTCCCACGTTTCAGCAACAGTTTTGAGGGAATCTGAATAAATTACATCTCAAATGGTACAGCTGCTCTCCAACAGCAGAACTAATGAATTGTCATGACTGGGAGAGAGGGAGAGGTGCCTTGCATCACTAATATGAGACAGCTGACAGGATGATGCCGGATCAGGTTTAGTCAGCATCCCTAATTACATGCTGAGAAATTAGAGCCACTTTTAAGTTAATGGCTGGTAAACACCTTGTGAGAATTTATAGCAAGAAAGGACTTGCCCTACAGTTTAGGAAGGGGATGGGAAGAATGCATTGTGCTGCTTCGCTGACCCTCCAGTGGTGACTGCCCAACCCAAATTCCTGTAACCACCTGGCTGTAGGTACTTCTGAGGCTTTTTAAACCCTCTTCATATTTATAGCTTGTGAATAGCCATGGTCTTTTGGTTCCAAAGGCCTTCTGAACACAAAAATGAAGGATGTTTCCATTTTACATTACTTTTGTACAGACGTATTAACACTTTAAAGGCAAGTCCACTCGGTCATGAGCAAGAATACCAGTATTCTTCTCTATGAAGTCTGCTCCTCAGCTAAGTAGACAGGGTTGTAATAAAAAAAAAATGGCAGTGGTGTAATGGTTATAGCAACAATAAAAAGCGTTTGCTCTCCATTTTTATCTGAAGATACTAAATCTAGCGTGCCAGTTGTACCTGTAGAATGAATTTGAGTGAATTGTGAATACCAGTCCAGTCTACGGAGTTAAATCAATCCTAGTGCTCTGTAAAAGCAGGAGTACCATGTCAAGTTTGAAAATGTTAATGGACTAGCTGGCAGGCATTACTTGAATTAGAATTTGAAACTTAAATTTCACTGTGCTCATTTTTTTTCTTTCTTTCCTCCCCTCCCCCTCAGATGTAGTCTGCATAAATTGCCTGGTAAGCCAGACCAAGCGTTTTGTAATGCAGATCCCTGATACACAAATTAAGGTGAACGTGGAAAGTGAGAAAGGAAGGGAAAGACACTAAAAGTGGAGTGAATTCTAGTGGGGCTTAAATTTGAAATACTGTGCACTCTCCTGCACTGCTTTAATACTGCTTAATATTTATGAACCCTGGAATTTTCCTTCCAAGCCTGTTGCAGTATTCATCCTCTCCGCTATGTAAGAGGCACAGCAAAATCTATAATCATTGCATGTCTTAATACTCTGATACTGGCTGGATAGTGAAATGTTCATTCTTGCTTTGATAGCCACATTTGGAAGAAAAACAAAAATAAAAATCCAAGAAAAAAAGACCTGCATTGATAATTTCAGAGCTAGAGAAAGGTCTTTATACTGATAGACCCAAGCAACTCAATCTATTTAATTTATCAAGATGACAACTTAGGAGGAATTTGATTGCTATTATGTGAATAGTTTTTCATTTACAAAAAGGGGAGTTGATGAAGGGGCCTCTAATTTTTCAGAGATGGTCACAATGTATTTTGATTTATGGACAAATTCTAATGAGATATTTGGCTGAAATATTTAATCTTTTAAAAATAATAAAACCACCAGAACAGCTTGAGGAGTGGCTGTCTCTTCTTATGATACCTAATGTCTGGAAATTAGACTTTTGCAAAAGATGAATGGATACTGAGAGGGAAACTAAGTGCCGTATAGGGTTGACTTGTTTGTATTACCCCTTGATACATTTGTTTGACTGGAAGGTCTTTATCCTTAAAGTGTAAATGGTCATGGAAAGTTAAGGTGCTGGTCTAGAAGACTGTATGTTTATTAACTATAAATATATACTGAACTTGGTATAATTTTATTTTTTTTCCCTAAACAAACCAATACGTATTGTAACACTTTTGTTTCTTGCTGCTGAGTTGCAATCAGTTCTGTTGGCATTGAAAGTGACACCATATTTGTATTTGAATGCAAACGAATCTGTTAACAGAGAATTGTTTAAACCTCATCAGAAATTTCACAGAATCACAGAATTTCTAGGTTGGAAGAGACCTCAAGATCATCGAGTCCAACCTCTAACCTAACACTAACAGTCCCCACTAAACCATATCCCTAAGCTCTACATCTAAACGTCTTTTGAAGACTTCCAGGGATGGTGACTCCACCACCTCCCTGGGCAGCCTGTTCCAATGCCTCACAACCCTTTCAGTAAAGAAGCTCTTCCTAACATCTAACCTAAAACTCCCCTGGCGCAACTTTAGCCCATTCCCCCTCGTCCTGTCACCAGGCACGTGGGAGAACAGGCCAACCCCCACCTCTCTACAGCCTCCTTTAAGGTATCTGTAGAGAGCGATAAGGTCGCCCCTGAGCCTCCTCTTCTCCAGGCTGAATAAGCCCAGCTCCTTCAGCCGCTCCTCGTAGGACTTGTTCTCCAGGCCCCTCACCAGCTTCGTCACCCTTCTTTGGACCTGCTCAAGCACCTCGATGTCCTTCTTGTAGCGAGGGGCCCAAAACTGAACACAGTACTCGAGGTGCGGCCTCACCAGAGCCGAGTACAGGGGGACGATCACCTCCCTAGCCCTGCTGGTCACACTATTTCTGATACAAGCCAGGATGCCGTTGGCCTTCTTGGCCACCTGAGCACACTGCTGGCTCATATTCAGCCGACTGTCCACTATCACTCCCAGGTCCTTCTCCGCCTGGCAGCTCTCCAACCACTCATCTCCCAGCCTGTAGCTCTGCTTGGGGTTATTACGCCCCAGGTGCAGGACCCGGCACTTGGCCTTGTTAAACTTCATGCAGTTAAATTTCTCAAATTTAATGCAGTCTAAATTTCTCAAATTGCATTCTGCAATTTATAATATTCTCATAATGCAGTCTAAATTTCTCAAATTAGACATCTGTATCAAAAGTTGTTCTCTATGGAAATCTTTATCACTTTTTTTATGGAAATCTGTATCACTTTTTTATGGAAATCTTTATCACTCTTAAAAATGTAATATTTTACTTTTTTATATATTAAAAAACACACTTTAAATTTAGAAATTGAAAAATACATAGAGAAAGCTTGCTAATGCATTCAAACTTCAGGAAGTCACTGATATGCTTATTATGAGGTTGCTGTCTGTTAACATATATGGAAACTTTTCACAGGAAACCCTTATTTATGCATTCAGCTTGAGGGGGAAAGTTAAATTTCTGCTTAACAGTTCTTAAAAATTCATTTAAGAAAAATTGCACCTATTCATGTTACGGAGGAGAAAAATAATGAATTCTGAGCAGCAGAAAATACTACTTCTTTTTTTCTCTGCAGGTGATTATTCATGTTCCCAAAGACAACAAATGCAAAACATAAATCAATAGTTACTCTTGGCTATTAGTTCTGACTATCTCCTTTGGAAAATTTATGGCCACTTAGGTCTTATTTTCCAGTGAGGCCAGTGAAAAACAGGAATGCTTTTTCATAGACATTTGACTCTAGTTTGACTTTCCCAAAAGGTTCTTGCAAGATGAAATTTGTTTCCATCAGAACATCTTCAAAGATCTTGAATAAGAGATGAATTTGGTCTGGAAGGAAAAAAAAAAGTACATCTCCCCTGTCCCATCCAATGAAACAGAAAAACCTATGAAGTAGTTGTCAAATTTATTTAAATGCTGTCTGCATAAATGTCCATCTAAATAAGGTTACTGTTTCTCCAATTTAAATTGATTTGGCCTCCTAAAGAGACGGAAGTGCACTCCTAGTTCACTTAAAATTACCAAAAATATATTACAGTATCAGTCCTCACTAACATGGCATTAACGTTTCACCAAAATTAACAGCCTGCCTGGATTCCTTCCTAAGAGGAACCTTAAGTTCTTGGAATGGTATACTGTTGAAAAAATGACTATTTGGACATGTATTAGTCAAAGGGTGCAGGGACTGAAGTTGATATTGCTGTGGTCAAATAATTGTATTAGATTCAACAATCCTTCCTCTGAAGAGCCAAAGGTTTTGCTGAAGTGTTCCACCCAAGCAGCTTTATGTAAGCTGGTTCTTTCATATAGCTTATCTCCCAATTATACAAACAAACAAAAAAAATAAATACATAAACTTTAAGAGTGGAGGGGTTATTGACATAGTGCTATCACTTAGTGTTTCATCTGAAAATGTTTACACCTGGTGTTTTGCAAGGGCTTTCTTTGGATTGTCTTATTCCATATTTTCTTAGTAAGGGACTAATATGCCTTTCAGGAAAACGTACTTAGAGTTAGCTTAAGAATTGGTTTAATAGGTAATATACAAAAGCATTTGTCAAGTGGAATTTCACTACGTGAATATGTTTCTGATTAAATCCTAAAATGGTCATCATCTTTCAGCTGTCCCAAAACGTCATAAAAAATCTCCATGATTTTTAAAAGGGAGCCTAAGCATATGAAAGAATACTGTGTTTTTGTTGGCATGTCCAGAACCAATACTCATTTTATTATTGTTTATTGTTTTTAAGTGGCTTAAATTTCTAGTCAGAAATACGAACTGCTTTTCATGACCATCTCTTCGCAGAGCTCACAACACATGGAAATCCAAGCACAGGCTTGCTAGATAGCTTGCTTTCATGTTTTCTCAGTGGTACTTAGTGGTATCTATGCTGACTGAATGGAGCGCGTTCAAGAGTTCATGGTAAAAATGAGACCTTTATCAAAGAGCTTCAGAGATATTTACTAAGTTACCTACACTGGGTTTTTATACAGAGGGGAAAGATCATCATATGCTCAACAGCCCTAGCTGGAAGAGACCATGTACAAAATTTACTGCTAAAGTTACAGTGTCACAGGAAGGTAGTAATTGCATAAAATAACCAAAAAAAAAAAAAAAAAAAAAAGAAAAAAAGAAAAGAAACAAAAAAGTCAACTTTGTTCAAAATCCAGATAGCCAGTTTTGTGTGGAAACATGTTTCTTGTGATTAGCTATTTTTAAAATCTTGAATTCTAGGCTTTTGCCTAGAATTAGGGTTAGGGTTCTTCTCACTTTCTTTCCTCCATTTGAAATACACTTGTCCAAATATCTGTACTGGTGTTCCCCAAGAAAGAAGTGAGTTTGTGGCAGTGCTCCCAAGGAAAGAAACCTTTGACCTATGCATTAAGCATCGGGAGCCAAAACATGCTCTAGAAATAGCAAGCTATGAAGGCAGCTTGATTTTTGTCAGGCATCCAACCTGAGAGTGGAATCTGGGTGTAGGATGAGGGGATGTTCCCTTCTCAGCGCGTGCTTTTGCCAGGCTCATGTGCGGGGATGCAGGCTGCAAAGGCCTTTGGAATTAACAACTGCTTGCAACACATGGAAAATCTCTAGCTGTGTGGTGAAGGGTGACTTAAAGTGCATGAAAAGTAAAAACACTTCAGCAGTGTTTTAAAAAGCAATTAAAATAATTCAGGGTGATGCTGCATGTTCAGACAATACAGAAAGCCGCCTGGATGAAATCAAATCCTGTAGCAACGCCTGTAAAATCCTTTGGCACTTGCAAGTTTTCATGCATTTCATTTCAATTTGCACTTATGTAAAGGACCATTTACATGTTTCCATTCTTTTTTTTTTTTTTTTTTTTTTTTAATCTAGCCCTAAAATATGCCTCTAAGATTTTATGCCCTTTGATAAAATCCTGCTCTTTACCTGCCCTTCAAGCATGTGTCCCACAGCCTTTGCCCATTGCTCACTTTAAAGCATCACTGGCACAGAGTCTATTTCTAATGACGTGTTGTTTATTTCATCCAGGAGCTGATGGGCTGCTGCTGTTCCAGGCCTCTCTCAAATGTTCAGCAGAATGATGAGACAAGCACCGGCCTATTTCCACAGTCTGTGTAATCTGCAACGTTTCTGCAGATAGGGCACTACACAATCCTTTGAGGTACATGTGCAATGCTCACAAATTAGGAAGGAGTGCTGGAAAAAAAACATTAAAAAGTTCCAGCTGTTTCTGCTCCTGTCCCATTTTTAAGCCTGGTTGAGCAAGGCAGAGCATAGCAAGGGGAGGGGAAAAAAGTTCAGGACTGCAAATGTTTCTATGCCAGTAGCATGCTATTTTTTCAGCTCTGAGAGAGCTCCTCTTAATGCAGAAATGAAGTGGTTTACCCAGCAGAAAATAAGTGTTCCTGCTTCATTGTTTTTGGCAGGAGTTGGTGGTTCATCATTTGGACACATCAGGTACTTTCTTTGTGACTATAGTATAATTTAAAATGACAATGTTTCAAACGTTGACAAAATGATGAAGTACTGATTGGTGGTGAAAATCTAGTAGGGTGAGGAAGATTCATCCAGGCAATATTGTCTTGACAGTGAGTTGGAAGAGTACTTTGCTTTTAGCTAACTTATTTGCTGTGCTCTGTCTTTGTTGATTCACCGGGAGGGGAGCTAGAAACTGTGGATTCTCTCTTGAAACATCTCTACTTTGTGTTTGGTGTTGTACTGGTAACATTCCCTGTTACCACCAGTTTTGAATACTAATTTATGCAGCACTGTCTATCACTTTGGAAACTGAAAATGAAATCTAGCATGTGTTTGTGCTGGTTGGAGTATTGGTCTGTCCATGTAGTGGTGTGGGGGGAGGCGTGGACAGGAGTTAAACTCAGATGGTTTGTCCCAGCTGCCTTTTGGACTCTCGGATAGCAGAGAATATAGCCTGCATTTCAGGGATGCACATTCTGCCCATTTTTTCCGGTCCAAGAAATTCCCTTTTATGCATGGTAGCTGCAGTACAAGTGCTGACAAATATCGTTAACCCAGATAATAATTATGGAGTGGTTTATATTTATATGTACCTACTAGGGGTTTGTTTCTGACAAAGTGATTTATTTTAGAATATCGGTGTGGGTTTCATGAGCTAGCACAGCAATGGTGAAATGCCAAAATACTGTCTAGCAAAAATCAGATCGTAGTTTTGTGTGTGCTGTTTTTATACCTGAGCATTATGGGCGCATGAGCGAAATGTATGGACATATGGAGCACAGAAATGAGTGGATAGGGAAGTGCATTGTGACAAAAAATACAGTATGAGCTGGTCAGCACTGGTAGCGCGTGACAGGAGAGGACTGCATGGCTGACAGCTTGCTGCTATCTCCGTTCCCGAGAGGGGAGCCAGGGGGGCATCTCTACACAGCTCCAAAATCCCATACAAATTTTCTCATGAGGAATTGAGTAGGACTTTGAAAATAGGAGTAAATTTTGTGGTCAAAAAGAAGTTTTTTTTTAATTTATTTTTTTTTACTATAGAATAATAGCATAAGTTATAAACCTGTTAATTAAAGGCTAGCTAAAAAGCCTTCAGTTCAGCAAGGATTACAATCACTTGAGATTCCTGAAGTGTTCAAGCACATACCAGACAAGTGCTATTCACTGATTCCACCTATCAGCTCAGAAACTGGAGCTACTTTGAAATGTAATACAGGTGTTTAGGCTGAAATCAGTACAGGGGGATGATGTATCACTTTTTTTCTGAAGTCACTTATATTGCTAGTGTCATGAAAGGCCATGAAAGCAGGATTGAGATGTGCTCCTGATGATCACTCACTGTGCCTCCTGTGTCCTGATCTCAGTGTAAAATTGCCATTTGCTTTTTGATCTAGCTCACTGCAAACCTGCACTTTTGGGACTTTTGTGCTACATGTCAGTTGCACCTTGATTTTATTCCAAGTCTGAACTTATCTCATTATTTTCCTGAATAACTTACATTTCTAAACATAAATTAAAATGTCAAATTCCCAGATCTAATGCTTTTATACATACCACTTTGGAACACAACATTTGGGGGAAAAATAATAATAATTAAAAATTTCTGTGCTATGGGAAACTTAGATTTTCTCTACTGGCTTCCAGGCAAACATTTCAAAGACATTTGAGAAAGTCAGGCTGGTGTGCCTGGTTAGCGATGTGTTTTTGAGATGTAAAGTCCAATTTCTTGCTGCTACCTTTCAGCCTGTGGTTTTGATCTTTTACAGAGGTGTGCCGAACAGAAGAGCTGGACTGTAATTGGAGATTGCTGCAGACACTTACCTCTCTGGGTGTTGTGCCTGTTCTTGGCATTATGGCAGTTAAAACAGGTTTTGTGTTCATCTGTAGCATCTTTCTAAGACAAAAATGTGTGTGCCACTTATCTTCTTGGTATTATTGATTCATTTCAGTGTTAGCTGACTTTTTTTTTCTTTTCCTGCCAATCCTAGTGTAGACTATAACATATAACATAGTGAAGTTGTACTTTATTGCTTTATTGCTTATGGATTATTCAGCAGAAGCAAGCAGATCTAAGTGAACTGAACTTTGTTCTGAGTGATGGGTTTGGAGTGATAAAATCTTTTCCTTGAAGGAAAACCCTAAAATCTAGTGCTTCCCAATTCCAGAGTAATAGCTATTCAGTCCTTATGCTGGCTGAATTTCATGTCGTGTATTACTATTTTTTTTACGAGCCTGACTTTTCAGGAGCAGGAGCCCATTTTGTCTAAGCAGTCATTCCCTAATCCATACAAATCAGGAAGCCAAAGTGGTACAGACAAACTTTATGTGAGCCTTGAGAGAGGACTTGCGCTAAATAACAGATCGGGACTCCAGAAGCCTGATCTCAGTGATCATCTTGTGCAAACACTTCTAGTGTGATCTTACTTAATCCATTAATCAATCTGTAAGATCCACATCTTACCAAGATTAATTAATGTCTTTCTTCTGATTTCAATGAACTTTAGCTTCCTCATCCGCTAAGCGTGGCCATTGTTATTGGTTTTTCTCATCTTTTTCTGTAATGCAGACCATGCATAATGGACATTTAGGCATCTGGGAAGCATCAAACTGCATGGCTCTGGTAGCACGCGAGTAATCGTACCGATGATGGGGAAAAAAACACAACCTTTTGGAGGTCAAGTTACTATACATCTAGAAAGCATTTTTCATGCCCTGAGAATTGATCCAAAATCTGAACAATTTTTGGAGAATAAATCATGACAGAAAATATGAATCATAGAATCACAGAATATCCTGAGTTGGAAGGGACCCATAGGGATCATTGAGTCCAGCTCCTGGCACCACACAGGTCTACCCAAAAGTTTAGACCATGTGACTAAGTACACAGTCCAAGTGCTTCTTAAACTCTGACAGGAGTTTAAGCATCAGGGAATCAGAGAGGGAAATTGACTGGTGTGCATTAAAACAATCCCTTACTGAAATTCCCAGTGGAACTGATTTTCTGGAAGCAGTCTTAAATATTATATTAGCAATAGGAAGGAGGCTTGCTGGAATGTGTACACCGGAAAACAAAGTTTGGGGAGTGATGCAAGAAGTATAAAAGTATAAAATCATCCTCCCAGAGGTGGCAATGATGGAATTGTGGAAAGATATCGGGGATAGGAGAAAGAACAACATTAACATCAGTGGCTCCAGACAGAAATGAAAGCTGCTTCTCTCAGTGCTGTGGAAAGCTGGATCACTCTTCAGCTGTGTAATTGTATATGGTAACAGTATGGACCACCTTTTGAAGGTCTTAATGTTAGCATTTTATATTACCGTAGCCAAAAAGAAATACTAACCAACTCCATAAAGACAGTGAAATAGAAAGAAGGGGGTGGCTAACTCTTGAGTGTTGCTACCAGCTTAGAGCTCTTTGTATTGCAAATTTTACCTAAGTTTAAAAAAATAAAAATAAAAATGATTAAGACCATATTTCTGTCATAAAACTAAGCGTATTTGGTTGAGCCAATTGTTGAAAAAAATAACCACAAAATCTCTTGAGAAAATATGTAAAAGTCTTTGTAGAAGTATGAAATTTACTCCAGGACTTCTCTGGGTCTAGAACACTTGTTTTTATTGTTCATATGTACTCAATGGCTTATGTAAACTGAGAGAAAACAAAAGCCAAATAAGAAAGCTTTGTCTGGTATTACCTAGGATTAACCAGTGAACAAAAAAAAAAGGTATATAATAAAATAATAATAAAAAAATAATAAAATAAAAATTAGAAAAGAGTAGAGAGCTAGTACAGGTCTTCTCCCCTGAACAGAGAATAAGACACAACCTTAAACCGTGACAGGTCTGCTCTGGGCCTATTGAACCATTTTTGGCTTTCAGAGTTAGTGCTAACATGAGCTGGAACTGTAATAGCTATAGGGTGGAGGAGGAGGAAAAAGTCTTCTACTATAGTGTTCAGTTTGAAATTATTTTCAGCCAGAAGATGCTGAATTTAGCGCACAATACAATTCCTGCTAAGTAAAAGGGCTGGCTTGGAAAGGAAGGTGGCTGAGACTGACAGCAATATAGCATAAGAGAAATTTTAAGTGCAGCTTTATAAACCACATATTAGTCTTGATCCTGCAGTTTATCTACAATGCTTATATCTTAAAATAATAATAATAATAATTTCTCCAGCATTCTCCTGTTGAATGTTCACTCATCTTTATTCAAACCATTTTTTTTTCAATGGCTCTGTTTCTGTCTTTTGTCCATGGCAATGAAGGGCCAGTGTTTCTTTGAAAAATTAAAGGTGGGTGCAAATCCATAGCTCTTTCTAGAAATTGATATTTATTTGCCCAATAACAATGAATTGATAGTTCCTAGTAGTGGATCATTGATATGATGGTGTCAGTTATGGGCAAATGGTTCAGTCATGCCAACACTGTCTCAAAATCTTCAAATCATGTACAGCTTTATCACAATTCCTCTTTTTTTTTTTTTTTTTTTTTTTTTATTGGCTATTATGTATTCTTCTTTCTCTTGCTTTCTCAGATGAGCTAAGATCTTTGATACTTCCATTTGCTTGATCTGTGACTGGATCAAACAAATCAAAACCCATGGGACTTTGAAAGAAGAGCAGCAGCAAAAGATCAAGATTACAGTCATGTAGAAAGGACATGCGTTTGTCTGTCGATTGATTGGTCTGGTTTTGATGTTGACATTTGCTGGTATAAAAGTATAAGGAAGAAGTAGCAATGATATTTTCAGCATTGTGCTGCAGAAATAGACAACGTGAATCTTCTTGTGTGGCTTATGATTATGCAATATGGCATTTGAGCTCTCACTTCTTTATGTCCCCCTTCTGCTGTGGTCTCTCTTACAGCCTCCGTTCTCACAGAAGTAATCTTTGGGACAGCTGTAGGCTGAACACAGCCATGGGTTTAGCTGCTATTCTAGTTAGTATACCGTGTTGATTGGGATTTTGTGTTACGGTGTGTTTATATATATATATAGAGAGAGAGAGGGATTTGGATCTTGCTAGAGGAGATAACTTGGCCTTTCGCATACAGTGTCTTGATCTGGTGATGTTAAAGATCTTAAGCAGCAATAAGAAATAAGTCTTTTGCTTCTTAGACATGGTACTCATTCATCTCATTTTAAAATCAATTAACTAGCTGTTATGATTGGTTAGCTTACTGCAGCACAGCTGCATATCTCACTGGTTTCAGGTATCAACTTCATTTCATATATATAATACAAAATTGTGAAGTCTCTGAAAGTTTCTAAATGGAAAATGTTATTTTTGTACTAAATACCATTATAGGATTTTGTCTTGTAAAGCTTGTCTTGTGAGCTCACTCATCATCTCCCTAGAAAAACATCTGCAACCTGCTGAGAGCCCAAGGCCGTAGGATCTGAAACCCTTTTCACAGTGTCTGATTGGTTGAGGGGCTGGAGAGGATGCCTGTGCAGCTGAGGTTCTCTACCTTGTGAGCAGAGGTAAGTGCTCAGAAAACTTGCACTCCTTTTCTGCTTCTCAGCTGTAAATTAAAGAATTTGGAATAGGTGGAGCTCCTGTCTTACCAAGTTTTTTTTCCTGGCTCGGCCACCTTCCTCCTCCTCTAAATACAGCTGTTCTTAAGTGCTGCTTGGAACAAAGTGGTTTTCAATTATTCAGCTTCTTCTAACACAAGCGAGGTAGATGAATTATATGGGACAACAAAAGGCAATTCCTTAGCTGAGGAGGATTCAGTCTGGCATGTATCAAAGGTGGCAACGTTAATGAGAGCATTGCCAAGAAGAGCTACTTTACATAGTGTCTGTTAAGCAGCCAAAGTATGCTCACTCCTCCCTCCTTTAGCCAGGATTCTGTTTTATGAAATAAATTTTACAGGAGTTCCATACACCCAGAACAAGTCAGAATCTGCATTTCAGTTTGAGTAGTAAATAAATCTTATGATTATGTCATAGATACTTGTGTAAATCATGTAACATGTAAAATCTTGCTGCATTATTATTAAGAAATGTAATTTTCATGAACAAAGAACAATTGAAAAATGAAATAATTGCTGGTCTTACAGATTTGGCACTTCCTTTTCTGCATACTACTGACTGCCTAAGTGAAAGAATATATATGACAGGGTGGTCACAGAGTCTGCATCAGCTGATGATGAAGGGAATGGGCTAATATTCAGGTATGCACTGAGCATCCAACTCCAGAGGTGGTGGGCCACCATCGTGTTCCAAGGTATAGGACTCAAGACTGCTCCCTCCTGGTGCTCACTCTGGTTCATCAGCATTTAGAGAAACATAAGTCCACATGAGAAAATCTGCATAGTGTAGGCTATTAACATTGTCCATCTGCTTCCTCGGTACAAAGGTTATAGCATACTGCCATCTTTCCCATTTGTGCAGCCTGCCTCCTATTTTATATTAATGCTTTTTAAAGGCTGTTGGGTGTGTTTTCTCTAGGATGTACTGCTATGTTCTGCTAGTGTTTCCCTTGTTCTGGGTCCTGAAAACTCAGCAAATCCTGCATCTGAAACCATAGAGACGCAAAGCTCTGGCAGAGTACTTTCTCTACCTAGGCAGTACATATAACAAACAAGTTGTCAGTAAATTGAATGTGTTGTATCCAATCCATGCCACAAACTCTTAAATATAGAGTAATGGTTTAAGGTCTCCATTTAACGCTAACTGTGCTCCTTATGAATGTTGCTCACTTGGTCCTTATGTATTTGTTAGATGCTACCAGTGCTGTCCAACAGGGATTGCAGTATGCCCTGAATTTATCCAGTCTGAATCTGTATGTACTGATCCTATGCACTGAGAAACACATCAAGTCAAACTCGTGTCCAAATTTATAAGTAGAGTAAGAGTCTACTTAAGCAAATGTCATTACTTAAGAATGACAAAAATGTCATTATTTAAGAATGAAAGGAGTGAAATATATGGGCAAGGTTAGAAAAAACAAGCCAGACTGGTGATGTTCTCCATGGTTACTAATTTGGAAATCTCCACATTTAGAAAACATACAGCTGAGAGGAATGGCCATGGGAGGTGTAACAATGTTTTTGAGCATGCTTCCTAGTTTGCTTCTCCAGCCTTCCCTTTATGTGTATGTTTATTATGGCAACATGTATGCAGAAAACGTACACATGGAAGACCTGCAATAACACTGTTGAATTGTATCCCCGAGATGTACCAGCACTTCATATTTCTTTTTCGAATGCTACCTGCAGATTTTAGTGTAGCAATTATCTGAGAGAACTTCTGATCCATTTTCATGAAGTTGTTCTGTGAAAGCTTCTCCTGCTTGCGTACTGTGAAAGGCCTAACACTGTTTTGCTCTGGTCTCTCTTTCACTGTCTGCCTCAACTTCTGCTCCCAGCAGTTTTGAAGGTAGGGATTTTCCCTGCTAAGTGAAACACTTACTGTCAATAGCAATTTTTAGAGGAACAAGCTATTATGCAAAGGTTAGGGAATTTTGTAAAGATCATATAATCAAGGCTTCATTAACCTTTACAAAATAGTTGTTGTTGCATTGCACAACACAGGATTAAATTACCATTAACAGACAGCAATTAATGAGTGTAACAACTTCAAGGTACCACAAATAGTGTTGATAGTGTTCCTGATACCAGTCTCCTATCACAAGTTTTATTCTGGCAAACAAACTTGAAATAAGATGCTCAGTGACAAAGCCTAGTTTACAGTGCGCGCACTCCGGGAAACGTATTTGCCTAAGTTTGTTAGTGTCTGACAGAACGTTACAGTGAGATGGGGTTGGAATATCCAGCTGAAATAGCATCACCTTCTTTCTGCAGGTATCCCATAAATTAAGATTTTTGTAAATAATAATCCCTTAAAGTAATGAGTCCTGTCCCTTTTGTTTGAATAGATACCAGAGACTGGAATTCCGTGTTTTCCTGAAAATCTTTTTCGCCAGGCACTGAGCTGATGATCCATGCTCTGCTAAACAGGCATGCAGAAATTAGATTAAAGCTTTTTTTAAACTACTTCAACAAATAATCTGTTTGACCACAAAGAAATGGAGCTTAACCTGTATTATTAAGCTAGACAGAAAAGCTTCTCCATTCTCAGCATTGTTATTTGTTATTATCTTTACTGTTCATTTGGAGCAAGCCTTCAGGAATTCTTCATGAAGCCAACAAGCGTACAGTGAGTAAAGCAGAATATAATGTCTTGAATTAGAAAAAAAATCTATACAAACTAGAGTGACACAATTACAAACTTTGGGGAAAAGAATAATATTGGTGTATAAGTTACACATGTTGGTGTACACATAAAGGAAAATACAATCTAATATAACCAACTGATATTTCTTAAGATAACTTATGTTTTCAGGTTGGAAAAAGCAAAAATTATGGTGCTCTGTAATTTAGTCCCTTTGTGATACATATATATGAGGGATTTCAGACTTCATTTTAAATATCTCTAAATATAGAGCTATATTCTCAAATTTTGCCACTCATGGCTACGCTATCCAAGTAGTTCTCAAGCATCAGTTCATGAATTTATAGGATCATAGAATATCCTGAGTGGGAAGGGACCCATAAGGATCATTGAATCTAACCTCCTCTGCCCTGGGCTGAAAAAAACAAGCCACTTAGCCACTCCTCACGCATCTTGTCCTATAGACCCTTTGTCATCTTTGTAGCCCTCCTTTGGAACCTCTCTAGTAGTTTGATGTCCTTTTTATACTGTCGTGCCTGAAACCGCACATGGCACTCGAGGCCGCAGCAGCGCAGAGCTGGACGCTCCCTTCCCTCAGCCAGCTGGCAGTGCTGGGTCTGAGGCACCTCGGTGCGCAGTCAGCCATTTTGGCTGCCAGGCACACTGCTGACTCGCATTCAGCTTGCTGTTGTGACCAGAAGCCCTGGATCCCTTTCCACAGGGCTGCTCTCCATCATCAGCCTGTATGTATGCCCAGGGCTGCCCCATCCCAGGTGGGGAATCTGCATCCCAGGTGCAGAATCCACCACTTGCTCTTGCTGAACCTTATGCAGCTGGTGATTGCCTAGCCTTCTAATTTGTCAAGATTTCTTTGCAAGGACTCTCTACTGCTGAGGGATTCAAAACTTCCTACTAATTTAGTGTCATCTGCAACCTTCCTTAGTATACCTTCAAGTCCTGCATCCAAGTCATTTATGGAGACATTAAAGAGAACTGCCCCTAAAATGAAGCCCTGGGAAACCCCACCTGTGACTGGCCACCAGCCTGATGTAATACCCATTCCTATAACCCTCTGAGCCCAACCCATCAGCCGGTTGTTCACCCATCGCATTATGTATTTGTCTAGCTGTATGCTGGACATTTTGTCCAGAAGGGTATTGTGATAAACCATATTGAAAGCTTTGCTGAAATCAAAAAGATTACATCAACTGGTTTTTCTGTTAGTCAGCTAGGTAGGTGACCTTGTAATAAAAGGAAGTTAAGACTGTTAAATGGGACTGGCACCTCTTGAACCTGTGTGGGCTGTGACCAAGGACTGCATTGTCAGTCATAATATTCTCTGCAATTTTACCAGACACTGAAGTGAGACTGACAGGCCTGTAATTACCAGGGTTGTCTTTCTTGCCCTTCTTGAAAATTAGAACAATGCTTGTCATCTTCCAGTCATATGGGATCTCTCCAAATTCCCAAGACTGTTGAAAAATAATTGAAAGAGGTCTCACGATAACATCAGCCAACTCTGAGAACCCTGGGATGGATCACAAGGAGCCGCGTAGACTTATACACAGCCATCTGGAGCAGCAAAGCCTGCACAGAGAATCATAGAATATCCTGAGTTGGAAGGGACCCACAAAGATCATCAGGTCCAACTCCTGGCTTCACCCAGGTCTATCAAAAGATCAGAATTCAGACCATATGAAAGAGCATAGTCCAAACGCTTCTTGAACTCAGACAGGCTTGGTGCTGTGACTCTGTCCCTGGGGAACCTATTCCAGTGTGTGACCACCCTCTCAGAGAAGAACTTTATCCTGATATCCAGCTTGAATCACACCTGTCACAGCTTGACTCCATTCCCTCAGGTCCTATTGCTGGTTACCAGAGAGAAGAGAATGGTGCCTGCCCCTCTGCTCCCCCTCATGATAAAGCTGTAGACTGTGATGAGATCTCTCCTCAGCCTCCTCTTTTCCAGGCTCAACAAACCAAGTGTCCTCAGCCCCTCCTTGTATGTCTTCCCCTCTAGGTCCTTCAGCATCCTTGTAGCCCTTCTCTGGATGCTCAGATAGTTTCACATCCTTTTTGTACTATGGTGCCCAGAACTGCATATTTTTTTTTTTTCCCTTAGGTGAACAGAATCTCTGTAGGCCTCCTGTGTTGTGCAGCCTCACTTCATAGACTCACAGAGGTTGGAAAAGCCCTCCAAGATCATCTGGTCCAACCATCCCACTACCACCAATATCACCCACTAGACCATTTCCTTAAGCACCATGCCCAACCTTTTCTTAAACACCTCAACATGCAGTGACTCCACTACCTCCCTGGGTAACACATTACAATGCCTGACTACTCTTTTTGAGAATAAATTTCTCAATTTCCAACCTGTACCTCCCCTGATGTAACTTGAGGTCATTCCCTCTTGTCCTGTTGCTAGTTATCTATGAGAAGAGGCTGACCCCCAGCTCCCCACATGTTCCTTTCAGGTAGTTGTAGAGAGCAATAAGGTCTCCCTACTGAGCTGTACTTCTAGTGGCCGTACGCTTTCTGTCTAAGCTCTAGAGGAAGAACCCTGTTCAGCTAAGCCAACCTTCTGTCCCACCTGCTTGACTTCTGTTATTTGGGAATTGCCTGTTTCTGTGTCCTAAAAAACTGGCCAGCACTGAGGGATCCCACTATCGTCAAAAGCAGTTCCCCAGGGGACCTTCCTAACCAGTTCCCTCAGCAGCCTGAAGTCTGCTCTCTGCGTATCCAGGGTTGAAGTTCTGGTGGCAGTTTTCCTCCTGTCACCAAAGGTTTTAAACTCAGCTGCTTCACGGTCACTGTGGCCAAGACAGGCACAAGTTGCTGCTTCACACATGAGACCCTTGTTGTTTACAAGCAACAAATCTAGGAGGGCACCTTTCCTAGTCAGCTCCCTCAGTACTTGTACCAAGAAATTGTCATCAAGGTGTTTTAGGAATCTCCTGAACCTGTCTGTGTCAGCTGTGGGGTATTCCCAGTTCGTATCTGGCATGTTGAAGTAATCCATAAGGACAAGGGAGTCTGATCTAGAGATACCTCTTAGTTCTTTAAAGCATAATTCATTGGTCTTATCATCCTGGCTGGGTGGTCTATAGTAGGGTTCCACAACAATACTCGCTTTATTTGCTTGTCCTTTATTTATATAATACTCTTTCATTGATACAGAATTACACCTAGATGAGGAACTGAGATAACAGAATAAGGTCCATAATAGCTATTAATCTCAGATTACTGTATGAAATGCTTCTTGGCACAATTTAGAGTTCTTAGTAGTAATATTTAAAGATGCACATACAGTTGCTTGTGACCACAGATAGTTGATTTTGGCTGGTGAAGTCTCAGAGCACAGCCAGAGAACAATGCCCACAAGGGGCAGAGGCCAGTTTATCATAAACATTTTTCATGTTCAGAGTATTTCCATAACAAAGAAGGAACTGAGTTATTTTACATCCTTGTTCTTTTGTATTCTAACTGACTTAAGGTCACTTTTATTGATTTGAATGGGAAATGTATCATGTGCACTGCATCAAAATATTTTGGGCTATCTTTCATAAAAAATAACGTCTCCTATTTTCTCTTTTATTTCTTTATTTAATTTATTTTTTTCTCTTTTTCCAATCCTTCCAAAGATGATAGCATGAGAGGTGATGGAGAGGGCACTGCAGCATGTTGGGTGAAAGACCTAGAGGCTGAGGTTAGGAAACCCAATGGAGAGATTAGTGTGGACAGAGGTAGAGCCAGAGAGCTAGAAAGGCATGGTGTTGTGAGCTGGCTGACTTCCAGTAAGCAGTTACAGCTGTGGATTGTGTTACTGCTATTTAAAAGAAAACACAGCAATGAAGCACTTGATGTGTGTACGCCATATAGTCTTAAAAAGGGAAGTTTTCAAGTTCTAAAAAGATGCTGTATGGATACCAGGAATATATGGGAAGAACAAAGGCTGTCTGAAGTCCAGCAAGAGACTGGCATTGTTCTTCAGTCCTTGAAGCTGCAAGACAAAACGACACAGGCTTTAGTTAATATTCTTTACCTGTACTGTAGTAGAGAGATAAAGCTATGGTACCGAAACATTGTCAAATGTTTTTGTATGGCCTTCCATTTATTTCCTTCATAATGTACCTTTCATTTGCCATGGTTGATTAAATAGCTTGATAAGCACATGCATAGATCCTTTGCTGAAATGAGACCTTTGAATCTCTCTCTAGTAATATCAAGTGCATGTATACGTGCAAGTATTTTCATGAGTCTATTTGCTTAAGAAAAAGTCACTTCTTTGAAAAGTTTGAAAGTGTTTCATGTAGATTTTTATTTTTAACTCTTAATCCTAGTTGAAATAATCTCATACCTATGAAAGCATCAGCAAAATTTTTTTTGGTCGTTTGCAAGTTTGGTTAAAAAATTTAGAGAGGAATTGCTACCTGCTCATCTTCACAAGCAAGAAAGGAAGGTGAAGTGGTTGCGTAGCAACATCACCTCCAAATAACCAGGCATTTTCAGATTTTATGCAACATTACAAAGAAGAAAGAAATTCAATTTCAGCCAAGCTGAATATTTTATAGGAAATTTATTCTTAAGCCTACTGATGGAACAACCATTTCCCTTAATCATCTTCACAGCAAAGAAAGGAACCTAAAATTTGACTTCTTGATAGCTTTGAGATCCAAAACATACTCGTCATGTATTCAGAAAAGCTATAGTGATTACCACTTGTTACCACAACTTGTTCTGCCATGAGCCAACAACAAACTTGTCTTCAGATAAGGTACTCTGTAGATTTCTGTGGCTTATTTCTGTACTAACTAAAATCATGAGAGCTGCTGGCCATCTCAATAGCACGTAATAAAGAATTTAACTTTTAAATATAAAGTGAAAAGTGGCAGACTGAGTCAGGTGAACTTTATTAGTTCTGAAACGAATCACTGAAATCATAATTGCAGCAGTATGGGGACAATATTGCGATGTTCAAGTACAAGATTGATACCTGGGAGTCAAAGTTTATTATTTGCCCTGGCACTATGTTGTATCAGTTATTTGCTGCTTTCAGCCTGCCTAGACCCATGGCAATACACTAGAAAAATAATTTAGAAGTGTGCGATATAACTCCTTTTTTTCTGTAATATAGAGAAAAATAATGTAAATAAATAGAAACCTACACAAAAGAAAACTAAAAAGTTAAATGAGAAGAAATTAAACAGCTATGCAAAAATAATCCCAAATCAATGCTTATCAGGCTTCTTTTCTGATGAGAAATGGTTAAAGTCAGTCTGCCAAACATGGAGAGGGGAAAAGAAGAAGTCCTGTAAGTTAAAGTTCAGCTGTGTAAAAAATGTTTTCTCCTTCCTTTGTTAAATGAGATAACCAAACAGAAAAGCCAATGCAATAATTTCAGGAAATATATCTGAATAGAAGGTTGTTGCAAGTGATTGTTCTTGGTCTGCAGGTTAGCTGTGAAATTTCTTGCTCTGACCTCAGTTCCAGATGTGGCAGTTTCCCTCTCGTGACCAATTTTGGTAGATGTGGGTGGGTTGCTCTTGGCACCGTGCTAGTCCCATGAAGCACGCTTGGTTGCAGCTTGCCAAAATAGCCTGAACACCATGAAAGGCACAGAGAAGGATGAGCCTAGGGAAAGGAATCCAGAATGCTCTTTGTTAGAGGTCTTGCACATTGGTGGTGAACTACTCTGTGGGTGCAACAATGATTGCAAGTTAGAAGTGTTGCTACTGAGTTTGTGTAGGCACGTGAGAACATGAGGTGGCTGTGTGGTATTTAGGAGACCAATAAATTGAGCCCATTTTACACTTTAAAAGGAAACTTTACAAGACAGACATTCGTTGCGTATTCACAGCCTGTCTTGCCTAACTGCAGTCCCGTGTGCTTATCTTCACCTAGTAAATTCTGTTGCTCATCTCATTCGTCTGTTGTTTTTTTTTTCCATGCCTCCGCTATGCAGCTGTGCGTCTTTCTGCGTCTTTGGCGGTCACACTGCTCACCCAGGAAAAATGCTTGTGGATTTTTTGGGTATGTCACAGTGTTGCAAAACATGTATGTGCTGTTGCTGGTATGCTCATATTTGGATTCAGGGTAAGCTAATAGTAATTATATCCTCATTAACACACTTATAATTTCAAGGTTTTGCTGCCCTCTGCTTTGGCTACAGATGTTTGTGAATAAAGAACAGGTGTAATGTGAAGCCTACTGTTCCTTTCCCATGCTCCTCTGAAGAGGTCCCACCTGCTTCGTGGGTGGCAGAACTGTTATCTTCAAATAATCTAAATGCAAAAATACAGATGGATATATCAGTTGTTAACTTACCATCAGTTTTGTTTGGTTGTTTCCTGCGTTTTTTTTTAACCACTCAGCAAATCAGGTGCTCAGATGCCATTTGCGTGATTCTTTCCAGCCATCATGAGGGCTAGGACACCCTCCTACGAAAACAGTGAAAGCTGTGAACACAAGAGTAAAAGCACCTGTACTAGAGACCTAAAATCGTGCCCAGTCAACAGAAGTGATTGTTGGGTATAACTGATTAGTTATTTTTGTAAGGAGAAGAGTAAGGCAGGACAGGTCAGTAGAAATGAAGCTATCGCTATTGCAAGGTGTCCCATTAAGTGGGACAGCTAATGCAATCAATCATTTTGCTTTTTATTTCAGAGTGTTCAGTCAATGTGTTTGAGGTACTGAGAACATGGTGCAGAGGAAACGCAGCGAGTGACCCCATTCCTGTGTTGATGAAAGCTTAGTTGTCATCTCCATGGTTAAGGAAGGATCCAGCTGAGCTCCAGCTTCAGCAGATTAAAACGCAGTTAAGACTGGAAGAGGAGAGCGAGGTAGTAGACCTTTCAGTTGTAACTAGGTGCTAATTATGAACTTCTACTAGGGATTTATCAAAATGTAGGAGAAATGTGACTGAAACCAATCTTTTGCATGATTTTCATAGCTTTGTGATATCACAGTTTGCATACCAACCCTTTACTAAAACCCAAAGGTGTGTGTTGAGTACAGCCTGAGGTGTAAAGTACTTCAGTAAAGATGATTTACATCTGTAAAGATTATACATTTACCAGGAACGTACTCAGCTCCTGCTTGTAGCTTTAGCTTCTTCCAGAAAAGAAGAAGTACTTGCTTTGTGAATAGTTAATATGTAGAAAAGGAGTTGTTTGAACGTGTCTTTTAAACTCCAGTGCCAAATCGGTATAAAGCCACTGATATAAAGTAGAATAATTGCTATCTTACATTACCTAAGATTCAGACAGATCAGAGGTTCCTTAAGTCCCTTGGATCAAGTTAGAATTAATATATGATAAAGCAAAAATACTATTTAGTTCTTTTGTGTGATGAACATCCAAAAATCTTTGGAAAAGTCTGGTGGTGCATAAGTCCAGGTATTGTGAGCGTCTATTCAAAGTTAAATATTTAAGATTTTTTTTTTTTTTCATATGCTGTATTTTTTTTAATCTGTATTCTCCCATTTGTCATCCCCCTTTTGATTACTGTAGTGATTACTATATGAAACTGGTACTTCAGACTTTCAGGATGGTTTTATTTATTTTTATTTTTATTTGTGAGCTGTTTTATCATGAGCAACTATGTTTTATCTTTGCCTCTTTCAGTATGTCAGTTTTTATATGATACAGTTCTCATGTTTGATTTTTTTCAGTGTTTTTCTAAAGAAGCTGGTCCAAGGCAGTCCCCTTATTTTTTCAACTGCACTTAAATTTCCTATTTAAATCTGCATTTTGCCTACCTCTGCTCTTATATGCCCAGTCCTTAAATCCTTTGTTAAAATTCCTGGGCTTTTATAATTTCCTCCGTACTCATTTTAGATTGTGGATGAACACAACACAGTAATGTTGATGGATTACTTTTATATGTTTGGATTTGAATTTCTAATCTGCAAACCATTCATATTTTTGTCCTTTCTTTCATTAAAGAAAATGAATGTACCCAGAAATACTCAACTTTTTATTCTATCTTTAATAAAAATGAGGATGATCAAACTGGAAGCCACACTTCAGCACAGCAGTTCAAGTATTATTATTTCTATTTATTTATTTTATGGAGCTGTCATTTGGCATAAGGGGAAGAAATGAGACTTGAAAAAATAAGAAGGATAACAAGGCATTGCTTTATTATGAGGGGAATGGTAACAGTCTGGCTATTTTAGTGTTCCTTTCTGAGCTGTCTGCGAGTTCCACATTTGCATGCTATGGCGACAGGGATTTTTAGTGTTCGCAAAAGTTAATGTTGTCTTGAAGTAATTAATTGGCAAAGAAGCTACTTACTGCTATCTGGGGTATTGTAGTTACACTGCAGTGATCTCTCTGATTTCATTTTATCTAATATAATTTATTTGCGCTTTCCTCTACCAAAATAAAAAGTCTTAACAAGCGAATGCCCTCAACTTTCCTCTCAGGAGACGAACTGATTGCGGGTGACCTCACAGACCAGTAAGCAAAAAGTTGTTCTTCCAAAATGTGTAGAACTTCCTAGCCTCGAGCCAGTTTACCGAGAGAGTTGTCAGAGATCTGGATCTGAAACTCATCTCATATTTGGTAGTAGCTTATAGAACAAGTAGCTCCAACACAAGTTAAGGGCCATAACTGGGTAACACATAGCTTCCAAGGTGCCTGCTGACATGGGAAGCGTTCCCCTCCATCCGACCAGCTGCTTTGCACAGTGTTTTAGAATAAGATGCTACTAATTCTAAGAATAGTGACCGTGCATTTTTAATCTGCATTGTTCACTAATCAGTTGGAAACATGCAAAGGTAAAAGGAAAGAACAGAGTGACTTTAAAAATTCACACACAAAGTGATGGTGATAGTTCTTGAAAGTTTACCTTTTATGTTTCTAAATATCTATGTGGTACTGGGAACAGATAATAGGAAAATCTACCATAATACAAGACTTTATTGGAAGCCTGTTCTGTTGTTTCCCAGGGGAAGAAGAAGAAGATAAAAATTTCATAAAAATATATTTGTAGCCTACTGTAAAATACTGTTGTAATCATTATTGATATTTGCAGTCTAGGAACTGTGACAGAGGATTAATTATGCCCCTAATTTCTGGAGCTATGAATAAGCAAAGTAATTTAGTTGAACTTTCATTGACATCTTGCCAGCGTATGTGCTCATTAATGTGATTTGTCTATTAGGCTCATACTCTAGTGGTTAATTTAATACTTAAATGCTAATAAAAATTACCAATATGGTAATCTGTGGAATTTAGTTGCTATGGGAGGGAGTATCTTTCATTTACTGCTGTTGTGCCTCAGGATTGGATGATCCCCAAATAAAAGGTTCCTAAGAAATGTCTTCAGTGAAAGAATGTGAAAAGACAAAATGATATATTTCTAGAAAAGATAAAGAAAGAAATAGTTAAATCTATTTCGGACTAATTAAGGCCATAGTTCTTATATGAGAGATATAGATTTATATTCTGAAGACCATGTATTTATCCACACTTCTCAGGGTGAGACTGGAATAAATAGACAGACCAAATGGTCCAGATGATTCTCCACTTGCTGCAGTGACTAGTCATTCAAATGCTGTGCTTTGCATTGTGTTTTAGTCCTAGAGATTCCATATTGATTCACGCCAAGTCTCTGACAAAATCTTTACTTCCCAGCAGCAGTGAAAGCAAGACATCTCTTTTTCTAACAACTGCCAGCCTTCAGCAGTCATCTCTTCCTCGACCCTGTATTTTGAACACACCGGTGAGTCTGCGTACGTGATCTAGTTTCGTAGCTGAGCCTGCACAACATCTCTTAGGAAAAGTTCAAAAACTCCTGTAGCTTGCATTTTGTCCAGCTATTTTTCTTTGTATGTGTTATAGAATAACTATAGAACATAGTTATACAATATATGGAATAATAGAGATGTCAGTGCACTGGCTGATATCAGGAGAGGGCTTTTGAAGTAGCCTGCTAATGTTCCTGGTTTGGCGTGGTTTTGCTGCATGTTTTTGAAAGCACCTGCCATTTTCTTTCAGTCTAAACATGAATGATGCTCTCTGAGCACACACCGGCCACTGTCCAAGAGCTAGGGCGTGTGCAGACTCGACTTACTGAAACCTGTGGGCCCCAAGATATTTGGTATGGGGAGCCAAGTTGCTAACGTATTTAACATTTAGAGACCATTGCTTTGAAAAGTGAATATGTGTAAGCAGCCTTTGCAACTGATATTTTTCTACTCAGTGCCAGCCTAGGCCAAGTCTCAAGGTAGAGGCATCTTTGGCACTGTCTACAAAATGTTAAGTAGCCCTAAGCAGCTGGAAATAATAAGCAGATCAGCACATCACCATCAGAAAGCCTAGAAAAGAAAGAGAGAGAGAGAGGTGCAGGCTTGACACAATCAGTTATTCGATGAAGCATGGCTGAATAAGGAAGACCTTATTCTGTTTCTCCTGAAAGAATACGCTCTTCCAAGCACCCTGAATCAGCGTGCACGTTATTATGTTTCTTCTATGTGCATGCAATCAGTTTTGAGGACATCTGTTAGTGTTGTAATTTTCACAGCAATTTCAACTGAAAGAATTCAGCTGCTATCGATAGACTTAATGAAAATATTTGAAATAAAATCACAGGAGATGCAACAACTGAGCTAATAAAGGAATTAGTATCAAGTAGCCATTTGTGAATTTGGCAAGCTCCTGTAGGTAACCCTAATTAAGCCCTTGTGTGTACCTCTATGAATAAATCGCTAAGCAAGTGAATGAAAGCAGACATTCTAGCATCATCTGGCCTTTGCATTGTTAATGATCTTGGCTTGGCATTTTTGACTGCAGAGACACTGCCCCCAAAACTTCTAATTTTCCTGGGGGAAGTGACCCAGTCAGATGTATTACAACCTAGCAGTCATTGGCTGCAGGACAAGCTCTTATGCTCTGCTGTTTGCGTGGATCTATCAATATGAACAGAATTATGTTGTCTGATGGTACATTAAACAAACTAGCAGCCTCTAAGCATCGAGAACGACCCAATAGCAAAGCATCAGTGTTTTTTTTTGTTTGTTTTGTTTTGTTTTTTTCTCCTCCTGGACACATACTTGTCTCATGGTGATGTAATCTGCTCCATAACGTCCTGGTTGACTGAGAGGGAAGAAGCCCACAGATGCTAGATGGTGTCATCTCATGCCACTTAAAAGGGCGCATTCTACAACTGACTAGGTAGTTTGTGGCAAAGTTGAAATATTTAACTTTTAAAGTTAACATTTGGTTTAAATATGTAAAGGCAACCTCCTCTTTAGCGTGAGACATAATGAATACTTTTCAAGTAGTTGTTATGATTTTCACTTGAATGTAACTGCATGCTACCTTTCCTAATTAATTTGCAGTCCCAATATATTACTGAGATGCATGAATATTTATGAAGCATCGATATACGGAACAGTAACTTTATTTTGGTACGCATTCAGAACATGTTACTGCATATGTGAAATAACTTGTCGCGTTCCTTGATGAGAGCTTTGCAACAGGAAAAATGTGAAAAGGAATAGAAGAGTGATGTGGTGGGAATTAATTGTCTTATTTACACTGTGTGTGTGTATGTGTTTGTGGACTTTAAGGGATTAATTAGCAGAACTGTTGAAAGCAGATACTGCAGGCACTGCAATATTGCAAACAAGGCTACAATAGCAAGACTTCAAGAGAACTCCGAGGCACGTTGAGTTAGCACAGTAATATTGTTATTTAGAGCCAGTGTCACAACACCCAATATCAACGGATCCCAGAGTTGGAACACAGAGCAGCCCTACAAGGTAAATATATCTGCATAAGCTGTTCCTTGTGTTTTCCTCCCTGTTGTCAGTGTTAATTTTACCAGCTGCTGCTCCACTGTTACACTGCTGGTGATGGCTCAGGAGTCAGGTACAAATTGGGTGTATGGATAAAATCTGTAACAAAGCAATATTTCCAGCCCTTGTGGCAATAGGTTACCCTAATGGTGATGAGCTGAGCGCCTCAGAAAGAATTGTACAGGATGGTCACAACTCTGAGCCTGTGCATTCAGTGGCCAATGCTGCAGTGGTCAATGCAGGGTAGGAAGCTGTTGCTCTCTTCCCACACCCGACTGTCCTCCATGCCTGAATGCTTTGTCTCTCTCTCTACACCATGCTGCCAACAGCTGCTGATGTAGCCACACTTATTACTGCTCTCTAACCTAGTTCTGTCAAAATGATGTAGATGAGCTCTAAAAATACTTAATAGGGATTTTTTTTTTTTTAAACCTACAGCATTTGGGCAAGTGAAGGCTGGGGAACAACTGTCTGTAAGGATGCTCTGGGTGTGTTACACACATTAGGAGGGTGGCAACCACACCTGAAGGTATTTAGAAGCAGCTTTGGGGTGGTGAGGTCTTGAATTTTTCACTCAGCAAGGCTGTTGAATTTGGCTGACATAGTAGGGTGCCTCATGACTGGTCAATTTTTTTCCCCCTGTATCAGCTTCAAAAGCCTGATCTTTATTTTATAGACTAGGCATGCACTTGCTGCAACAAATCTTGACCTCATGCAAAAACATCAGGCTTTGGTTATACATATGCAAATGCGTATGCAAAACTTCCCAGCACAAAACTTGTGTCCACAGGGAAGACAATTCTAAAACAAACAAAAGCGTTGATTCAAATTCAAAGCAATCCTGAACAGTTCTAACATGTTAGAATTTCAGTGGTTCCATCCAAACAACACAATGTTGTGAGTTTTCATACAGCTTTGAGAACGAAGGGTAAATCAGCCTTTTCACTGCATGGGAATTTAAAGCAAGTGGAGCAAGGCAGCATTTTTGACTATGTATGTGTTTGGGTTATTTTATTCATATTTACACCTTAGGTGTGTCTTGTAAATCTTATTTTCTCTGCTACTTTATCATTTTTATGACTTTACATCTTAAAGCTTACAGGATTTTATATCTTCAGCTGAGTAATCACCTACAACATGACAAATTGCTACAGGCCAGGCTGTATCCAGCAACTTGGTAAGCAAGTGTAGTTGAGAACGTGGTGACACCCTCCCCACCTCCCTGCCTGCTGTAACTCCTCTGCACTCTGCTTGTCTGGGACTGCTTGGGCTAATCAAAGGTGGCGGCACAGGGCAGAAAAATGTCTAGTTTCCAGGGAGGCAAACTGTTGTTAGACCTTGGAAAGGCTGCCGTCTGGTTTTGCCAGGAAGCTAAAGTGACACGTAACATTCCAAAAGGATAATTCTGCTACCTTTCTCTGCAGGCCTCTGGACGGATGGGAAACAGGTGAAAGCAGCAGGATAGTGAAGAGACTTAGTCTCATTCAGCATGATCCATTTGTACAGAGGCTGCTTAGGTGAGTACCTTGTTCATACTCATTTTAAGTGTCCATACTCATCCTTCAGGGCTGCAGTCAAAAGTTCTTCTCTGATCCTTCCTCAGCTAGAGGTCCAGAACATACAAGGTGCTTGCAATGTGACCTGAAGACCTAAGTGTGAATGTCATGGCAGTAACTAAAGTCGTAGCCAAAGGGCAAGATGAATTTTTTTTCCTCTGTGTGCTCAGGAGGTGCAACCAGACACTCAGGACACTACAGGACACTACAACCAGACACTACTGTGTACCATCAGGGAACTTCAGCAACTTGCAAGTACACCTGTAAGTACGGATACCAAGGTTTGTCTTCTGTTGTTTTTATGCCATTCATCCATAGCAGACCTATCACCATTACACGCTGCATTATTTTGCCCAGTTGACACAAGAATATCATGGAAAAAGGTGACTACACGGTGAGTGACTCCTCAGTATCAAAACCAAATTACTGGGGATTCACAGGGATAGCACATACATAAACATTTCTCTTCATATTTTCAAGGGAAAGATGTCTTCATTACAAAGATGGCTGTATAAAGGGTTATTTGTGTGTAAGATAACAATTTCCACATGAAGCCAGTATTGCTGTCACTGCTTTACTTGGGTATCTTGTGGTCTGCCTGATGGGATTTGATTTACGGTGATTTCAGAGGAATGAGGATGGTGGTTTGCTGCCACAAACACAGTTCCTCTATCTTTGACAATTAAAGTCTGTCTGTTCTTTCCTCCCTCATTCCTTCCCTTCCTCTCTACCTATTCTATAAACGCTCCTGCCTTCACTGAACGTGCACTCTATGCTTACTGTTCTATATGCACCGTGTATAGAGGTGAGGTACTACATGCTGTGCGCTCTGTAGTTGGACTGTAGTATATGCTTTAGTGTGCCAGTATATAGCTAATGTGTTATGTAGGGAGTTCACACTCTCTCTAGTTAGCATGGTCTAAAAACACACCCGTCAGTGAAGACACTGCCACCTAGACACACACACACACACACCAACAGTTCTTGTCAGCACTTAATTCCAGTGGAAAGGTCAGCAATGAGTTTAGTGTTTCTGAGTTTTCTAGACCATTGAAGTGCATACATTTGCTGGGCATCCAAAGTAGAAATGGTTTATTCTCCAAGTTAACTTACACACAGGAAGGGCTGCAATACACAGATCCTTTATTACATTTTGTTTTATTTAATTAGCAAAATTCAAGTTTATCTCTCTCAAAGATCTCTCCACAGCAGAGTCTTCAGGCACTGAAATGTAAAAACACTTACCACCCCCACCCCCCTCTTTTATTTTTCCTCTTGGTATGCCAGTTATTTATAACGTATGTCCTTCCAGGCTACACAAAACACTCCAAAACTTGAAGTAACCAAAGACTGCCCACATTTTATTTTTTCTGGTTTATTCATTAATAGTAGAAATTTATGTTTTTTCCCTGACACATCCCTTTTACTCAGGTCAGCTCCTCAGGTCCTCTCCAAGGCTAGGTAGAAGCAGGACTCAAGCCAGATCTGGTTATGGACATGAGGCATGCCTACACTGCACACATGCACCCTTCTGCCATCCTGCTCAGTAGAAACTCATCCACAATTACATGCACAAGGAGCTGTGGGAAAAACAAACAACAACAACAAACAAAAACATTAGACAGACTATTAATGTGAGACTAGGCAGGTAGGCTTTGGTCTATTTAATTATGTTGTGAGTATGTCCCTGCCTGCTGACTAAATTGCCTCTTCCTGACAGAGCAGTAAGGTAAAGACATACCCATTCCTCTGACCACCCATGGTTCAAGACAAGTCAAAGACATTCTTCAGGGGTGTAATTAGTAGCAGGAACTAGGCTTGCGTCCTGACACATCGGTGAAAGCACAGTAATACTAAGTTGTTATGTTCCTGAGTTGTTGTGTTTTTTTTGTTGTTGTTGTTAATTTTCTAGTACTACCAAACTGTATTTAGCTGAAATACTCCATTTTGTATTTGCTTTTAAATATTTTGCAGTTCTGTTTTAGTTGGTACAAAGCTGTGCTCACACTAAGACTTTTCACTGCTGGGACAGCTGACCGAAGGGACATCCTGTACCACATGGCGTCATGCCCAGTGATAAAACTGGGGGGAGTTTGCCAGGGGGGCTGCCAGTGCTTGGGGACTGGCTGGGCATCAACTGGCTGGTGGTAAGCAACTGTGTTGTGCAACACTTGGGTATTTTGGCTTGGTTTTTCCTATTTCAGCAGCTTCTGGCTTGCTCCCCAGTGGGATGGAGGAGAGAATAGGAAAAGGTAAAAGCGTGAAGATTTGTGGGCTGAGATAAGGACAGTTTACTGAGTAAATAACAACAATAATAATAAGAGGAAAAAAAATAAAAAAAACAAGTGATGCACAATGCAACTGCTTGCCACCAGACAACTGATGCCATCCAGTCTCTGAGCAAACAGCAGCTCCCCAAGCCAACTCCTCCTGGTTTTATTGTTCAGCACGATGCCCTGTGGTATGGTACATCCTGGGGCCAGTTGTCCTGGCTGTGTCCCCACAGAGCTCCTGGAGCACCACCAGCCTTCTCGCTGGCAGGGCAGCACAAGGAGCAGACAAGTCCTTGGCTCTGTGGAAGCACTGCTTTGCAACAGCTAAATCATCAGTGTGTTATCAGCATTATTTTAATCAAAAATCTAAAGCACAGCACTGCTTTAAATAATAAAATTAATAAATAAAATTAATAAAAGAATAATATAATAATAAAAGAATATAATAAAATATAATAAAAGAATAAAGGAATAAAATTAATGCTATTCCAGCCAAAACCAGGACAATCGTAAAGGCAAAAAGGCACAGAGAAAGGGAACAGTTACTAGTGTAAATGTGTAGACTTTTGTTTTTTTAGTCCCTATGGCTATGAATACTTGTAAAGCATATACCAACATACCTGGGCTTCTCTGCCTCTGTTCCTGGATGATGCTATTCCACTCTGTTTGCTACTCCGTTCTGCACAAGCTTGCATCAAATATTATCTATTGTTCTTTGTGATTCCCAGGGTGAGTTTCTTCTTAAGAACTTTATCCCAGCTATCAGTATCCATCTTGGTTAATCAAGTTATACCCAGTCCTTAGTCCAACAGAATCTTAGAGATAATGGTCTTGTCACCAATTTGACAGCAGAAGCAAACCAGAAATAACTTGCTCTATTCCACATGTTCTGGCACCAGCCTGAGATGATGGATACTTTCATAAGTGGCAGTGCAATTCATGGCTCTTCACTCGTACGTTTTTGCAATGTAATCTATATCCAATGTGTTTAGCAGATTCAGCTTGCTTTCAGCTATGCTTTTAATAGAATAAAATCATCACTTTTGGAATATATTTTTCTTCTTTCTCTGAAGGTTACCAATTACATCTGTGGGACTTGATGATTCACTGATTTTTCCTCTATTTTATTGCTGACCATCTTTGTGCCTACAACAGCACCTGAAAGGAAAAATGGTTTGCCCCTGTATATCCTCACCTGGCTGCATGACACACTGTGTGCCATTTAGTGATATGAAACAGTCAGTCCGTGTTACTGCTGACCTCTGTCTGGCACATAGGAACCTTCTGAGATGTTTGTTTGAACTCAGTTCTTCCAAACTCCAGAAGACAATTCCTAGGATGCAGACTCTCCTTACGGCTCTTTCTAACATAGGTTCAGGTTGTTCTACTTGATGCAAAATTATTTCCACCTAAGTGAGGGAAGACAGAGAGGAAGGCAGAAATTTAACAGAAGGCTGTGCTGTATTCATCTTTCTGATGGTCTATTTCTGAATGGTCTGATAGTTAATAGCATCTTAATCAATAATTAATCTGTATAGAAATTTATCTGTACAGAAGAAAACAGGATTAATGAACCAAAAGAAAAATAAGCATCAGAAAATCAAAAGATCAAGCAAATATACCATGGTCCTATGACTGAGAAAAAGCAGGCATTAAAATACTGATGCTTCATCTTTATGTGAAAGTTTGTAATAGGAAGAGAAAATGCTACAACATGTATCTATTATCATGATGACAGAAGCCGTAACGAACATGGGAAGCATTACAAACTGTCTAATCTCATTTATGGCTGGTATGCCTTAAATCAAATCATCACCGTTTCAATTATACAACCAATTCTCAATCTCTGATCAGAGAGACAGAAAGGGACGTGGGGAACGGCATGTATTCCCACAAGAAAAGCAGGACTACATGGCAGCTTTTAAACATCCAGGCAGAATTTGGCTCGCCATCTACACAGATTGCAAATATTGGCTCGGGGAATTCCTTAATTTTGACCAGGCTTAATGCATACTCAAAACCGTACACTTTAGTTATCATCAGAGGCCTCTCCACTCCGGGTGTGGAGCAGGAGGAACAGCTTGCCTGCTTTGCACGCGAACAGCTCGGGAGGGCTCAGCACGCTTGCTGCTGCTGGTGGCTGCTGCCAGCTTTTGGGGCCACTGGCAGGATGCAAGTGCCCCACAGACTCTGGTTCTTGCTTCTTCTAAGAAGCATCCTCACCAGCCATGCACAGTCACATTTCTGCAGCGTCTGGATTTTTAGATGCTGCTCACATGAAATAAGGCATGTCGACTCTCCCTGAAAGCTACACACAAATCACAGGAGCAACAGAGC